>NC_074671.1:16749367-17019915 GCF_029448725.1 Salvelinus fontinalis | reverse complement strand
ATTTTTCAACATAGTAAGAGATGGCGCAACCTGAGTTATGTGACCACACAACCCTTTTCTATTCATAATCAACCCTTTATCATTACTTTTACAAACTCCCACATTCTCCAACACCCAAATAGTATCACTTCTACAGTGGTGTTTCCTACATCAATTCCTTCGGTGTGATGTCTGTAAAAACATTCATATTTTAATTTAACCACGGTACCTCTGCCTAATTGAGGTACATTTAATTCAGTTCTAATGTTATAGGCAGCACAATCATTGTCTCCCAGCATGGTCTCATTCAACATCATTTTTCCCCTAGTCCTTAACCAGAACAATCCTACATTTTATGTCACACAAGGGAAAGAATACTTTCTATTGGTACAATAGTCATTTTTCCCAACTTACACAGTTTTTACATGATGCTGGTTCAGAGACTATTAAAAGATCAGACAAAGGTGATTTTCTTCACAAAATACAATTGTCCATTCTGTGTCTGTTTGCCATATACTTAGCCCATTCGTATCACTCCTTCTTCACTACTTCTTCTCATGTGGTGTCCTTGAGTGGTTCTAATTCTGATATATCTAATTCTGTTGCTTTTTCAATGTTCTTATCTTGAGGTAGATCATTAGAGTTTATCAGAAAGTTTCAAATATCAGTAAAAACTCTGACTGATGTCTCAGGTTGCTTTGTTGGCACGGTGGTCTGCTTGGTAAGGGCAGTCGATGTCATCTAGTGATAGCTACTGTGGTTGTCACAGCAGCCGCCACCCTTGTTGTTGTCACAGGTTCTTCCTGTTCATGTGCAGGGGTAGGATCAATCTTAATGACAGTGGTGCTACTCCCTTCGGTCACTGTTGTTCTTGTTATTTCAACTATTAATTCTTCACCTTCAACTGGTTCAATCTGATTCATGATGAGCACCCTCTCGTCTTTTTCTTTGATTAATGTCAGGTCACATCCTTTCGGATCCCAAACGACTTGTCCCTTTGTTTGGTGATATGTCCATCCACAGAGTGCAATCTCCGATAAGGGTTTGATCCTTATGATTGAGATAGACTTCAGTTCTCCTACTTCTGTTATAAATTGAGGTGGAACAGAGATTCAAACCTTGTCAGTCTTTTTGGATTGTTCGGCTGATTCCATTCTTCTCTTCCTGCTCCCACAATACATCTTGATTGTGCATTAGTCTGTTGTTTCTATACTAGCATTCACTGTTACTTCTGTTATGTCAATGTCATTATTCTTTTGTTGTTCTAACATCAATTGTCTGTAAAGGAGGCCATTCAAAAGTTTAAAAGTCAATTGTAGGGTAATCCCCATTTTCTTCAGCTTGCGGGACTTTTCCTCCTCTTTCTTCACCTGAGGCTCCCTCCTCAGGCCGGACTTAGCTTCCATCTGGAAGGCTTTCAATTTTAGGAAAGAAACGTTCTTATTCTGTTCCTTGTGAGGCCTCTTCTCCTCTTCTGGGTGCATTAGTCGGTGCACGTGTCATATTTTGACTTTCACTTAATTTGCTGTTTTCTTGGCTCCTCCCTGGCGTCTCAATCGTTTCCGCTGCTCCTGGTTCCTCCAGGCTCCCTCCTGGTGAATCAGCATCCTCTGTGTCCTCATCTCTATGTGGTTGTATCCTTCTCTCTGTTAGGACTCAGCTGCAGTGGTTCAGATGGTACCACGTCTGGCTTCTTTTCACTTGGACGGCCGTTCTTGTTGCTTTGGCCACCTCATAGGGTCCATCTCTCCTCGGTTGATCCCACTTCCTCCGGATCCCTCCAACGTGGACTAGATCTCCTGGTATCACTGGGAGAGGTCCTTCTGGTCCCCTTGGATCATCAGACGCAGAACCTCTCATCCTGGTTCAGGTTTCTGCCTACTTTCTGTGAAGCATTCATACTTAGAGACTTATGGCCTCTGTTCTATGATTGCACCATACATCCTCTTACTTCCATCACTCATCACACAACAAACAGACATTCCAGCTGAAGCTGGCGAACCCCTCTCCTTCTGGTTTCCTTAACATAAGACTTGGAAAACAACAGACAAAACATAACAGCATTGACAATGTTATGTGTTATGCATAAATATATTCATGCAAACTGAAATCTGAGACCATGACAATTCCCACTCTCTCTTTACCTGACTCTATGCCTCCAGGATACTTTTCTGCTGGACTCCACAAAAATAAAAGCCCTAAAAAGCTTCCTCATGCTTCCACCCAGTCTTCCCCTTTCGGCCCCAGGTTCTGAGAGGTGTTCCCAAATCATGTCATTTTTACTTAGTTTCCCATCTACTCCATTTCAACTGATAATCATGTGCATAACCTACAATTAACATTCTCTCTTCTTGAATTAATTCAACACTGTATATGCTTTCATATCAATCCCTTTATCATGTTTGTTTAGAGTATAATATCCTATCATCCATTCTCTTTCACATGATGTATTAAAAATAAAACAAGTAGCCTCCAAACTCAACCCAGTATGTCTATAGTGGAATCTAGTCTCTCTCTCTTTCTCTCTCTGATTCCACATCCTCTGTCATGGTGTTTTCAAGCTCACCCATTATTCAGCTGGACCTTATTTCTCGTGAGACTTATGCACCCACCAAAGAGAGACAAGAAGAACTTTACCACTGCAGTGTTGTAAGAAGTATACCACCAGCCTGGTGTATCTTGATGTACACTCAGTCTCCAGAATGCAGCCCAAGCCCTTCCATTTCTGGCTGTTTTTTCCTGAGGACATACACACTTACACATGGGTTATTTCCTGACAACATTAGCAAGATCACTAAATCTTAATTTTTAATAACAGCCCTATGTAACCATTCTGCCTCAAATACCTGGCCTCCTGCCACAGAAATATTCATAATGATAGTTAAATGATGGTCCCTACGGCAACTGCTGTAAAATAACATGTACTCAGTCAAGTGTCTTCCAGTTGGAAGAATATCCAATCCTCACAAAACTAAGTCATAAGTTTCTTAAACTTTTGCTCTAGTGTTCAAAATGCCACCACTTATTCTTTTTACCATATCTTTAGATATGTGAATTGTTCTATTTACTTTAGAATTTTCCCTATATTTTACACAGTCAGCTGTCTTTCCTTTTCTGTGAATTATCTCTATTATTATACATAGTTTCTACAAATAACACCCATTCACTACCATTACCTTCATTTATGAGTCCCCTAACCCATAGCAGCCATTGTTTAATACATCCTTAAGTCAATTTATATATCATTTATATCAATCAGTCCCTCCTCAGGAACATATACACAACCTTATGTTCCTCAAAACAAAAATAAATTGACCAAACGAGAAAAAGAGAAAAAAAAAAAAAAATTTTTTTTTATAATAATTACACATTTGCAATAAATTTCCACTATTCGTAATGTAATTAAACCTGGAGAAAAACGTCCATCTGTTTCATTCTATGCCCATGTTATTATTGGTCTCTTTCTTCTTCATTCTTGGGTATCATCGCACAACATACTATCTTTTTATTCAATTAAACATTAGATTTTATCATTCCAATTCCAATGACATTATAAAACAAAAAAAATAAAAAATAAAAAACTTTAATCTAATATTCTGTAAGTTTTGTCAACCACCTTGTCTCAGGATTAGTTTCCAGAGCTTCCCTAGGCCTATTAAATTTAAACAGTTCTATATCTAAATAACTAAACAGTTATTTCTTAAATACATTTTCCAACCCAATATTCAGGATAACAGTCCTTAGTGTTTACTTTAACTCAAATTTGACCTTATCTATTCAATACACAACATCCCTTTAATAATGAACATTTATACTAAACACTTTAAATACCAGTATTATCTATTTTCCAATAGCCCTTTTGTCTCAGTTTCTCTCATGAATGGCCTGATAATAAAAAATCAGTACCCCAATAACTTTAAGTCATTATTCTCCCAACAAATATAATGTCATTTCAGCATGTCTTTTTTAGATACAGTTCACAGGTCATCAGACACAGTTGTCCCTCACTGTTCAGTCGGTTAGGGTGGGTTTGATCTCCACACCCACTTGTGGTAATATTCTCTCCCATGCCTTAAAGCATTCTGACGTCACCTTCTTATGATAACTCCCTTATTCCACCAGTGTTCTCTCAGATGAATTACAAATGATGTATTTATCAACAAAAACCCTCACAAACCCACACTCCAATAAACCCGTTGGAATAACTTTCAACACTTTTTATATGCATAATGAACAAAACACATTTGTGTATTTCCCCAAAGACCATAACCCCAAGGAACTGATAGTTTTACCCATGAACCCATGTTATATCAAAAATTAAAATTAAAATAAACCTATTCGAATAACTTATTCAATTTAAGGGTACAACTCTTCATAATTTTCCCAGAGACATAATAGATTTTCAAAGTAATTATACAGTTTGAATAGAGTCTGGTGTCTTAAACATTTTATAAGTAAATCCCACCTGTTCCAACAATTTCTAGTAAAAGGTGATCAGTCTTTCACAGGAAATTCCTAGGATTCAGGGCATTTTGACACCATTAATATGTTTCCACTCCCCCTTTCTTTAGGAGCAACTTAAATACATTTTTCAAAAACATGTTCATCCTTTTGCATACCCAATTTGAAACTGAATTGGAAAAAACCCTTCCAATATATCTACTAATGCATATTCATTCCCAGTACATGGTGTACTCACTAGTGAACCATAAGCTAATAATAGCAAACGAACTGGACTCACTCATCCAGAACTCCATGTTTTAGCCTTATCCAGATATTTTTATTTTTAAAGCGGCTGACTTTAATTACTGTGGAAAGCAGTTAATTAGTCTCCAATGACATTGTTGACCAGAGAAGATTGAAACCCCCTTTTTTTTTTTTTTTCCTTATTCTTTCTGGAAAAGAAAGTGTACATATCGTTAATATTCACAACGTTACCTTTTAGTCAGCAAACCAATAATTTTACTTATCCATAGATTTTATTCTAAAGCGTCTTTAACAGTTCCAGAGAATTGTGGTATAGAATGTCTAACAATTAAAATTCCATCGTTACTTTACTAGATGTCAAGTCAAACGTGATCTAATACTTCTTCTTGACCACATATAAACTGCAATCTCTATGAAACACTCATTGTTCCCTCAGAGACTACACACCGCCAAGTAAAAATTCCATTCTCACTAACCTCAAACCAATTAGTTGTCTGTCATTTTGACAAGGATATAAACTCTTGTATAGCGGCATTTCCTGCTACCGCACTAAGTTCTAATGTCACATTACACTAATTTTCCCATAACCGATATACCTATATCCAGAACAGAGAGCTATTTTCTTATTGGTTCTTAGATCTTGTCAATAGTTCTGCCAATCACCCGCACGTCTGCGAGGATTAGAGGAACCACACACACAACCCCATCGCAATGTATTTTCTGATGATAGAATGTTGACATCAGAACGCCTGCAAATCGAGCTTCACATTTTGGTCCCATGTGACTGTTTAATTCCCTTGTCCTATTTATCCTGTTCATCAGGTAATAGTGTCCTTCTCTCCCTATTCTATGGAAACAGTCATTTTGTTGTCATGCCACTAATTATTGTATTTTTCCTAAATACTCCCATGTATTATACACCTTTTATTTACTATTTTTCCAAGGTAGAGCGAATCCCCTTTCCAATTAAAAATGCATTTGTCACATCACTTAATTTCTCTTCTCAAACCAAGCTCTATATAGTACAGACATTATTTCTGAATACTACAGATGACTTAATGTCTTATTCTAATACAATACTTCAAATATCACTGTGTTTTTCCCATTACAGATATTATTATTTATTCATTTTATAATTCTAATCAATTTTATGATTACATTTACATTACATTTAAGTCATTTAGCAAATGCTCTTATCCAGAGCGACTTACAAATTGGAAAGTTCATACATATTCATCCTGGTCCCCCATGGGAATTTAACCCTCAACCCTGGTGTTGCAAGCACCATGCTCTACCAACTGAGTCACACCAGTCCACTGCCCGCTCCTTTACGATCTCTATCTAACGTCTTACGTTTACCTTTATTAATTTATTTTGTCTATACTTTCTTACCTCTTATCTATATTCTTATTATTTCATTGTCTTTTATCCCATTTTACTGTTTAATTCCCGATTCACGGTTTTAGTGAAACAAACCTCTCATATTTTGGTCTCTGTCCTTCAGGCTATTTTTAGACCGCAGTCTCTGTGGGTACAGAGTGATCGACGGCCTCTTTTTTCCTCTTCCTTTGTTACACCGTTCGTGAATCCTTAATCTGTCCTGAATTTCACTATTTATCACTATTTATCTTAACTAACCTAAATTCGTTTTTAACTTTATAGTACAATTTCAATTTATCGACGATTCTACTTTCTGTCTTGTTACACACTATTTGGTTTAATCCTCTTTTATTATCTTTATGGTTATTTATTTTAACACCTTTTTTAGTATTCTACTATGGTCGCTTATTACTTTATCACATCAGTGTTTTTATCCTTGATTATAACTTATTTTACTTCGATGTTCCTTAATTTCATTCCATCTGCCTAATAGCAGTTAACTGCACTCTCCTTCTCAAATTACACTCAGTTAACTATCAGAGAGGCTTGCGCATGCCTCTTCCTACCACAGACACACACACACACATCTGCCTTCTTATACTATTTACCTATCTATTGTTTAATAGTGTGATATCTACCTACATATGTCACTTACTCCTACAACAGTAATGTCAATCTTTCATGATTCACGATGAGCTTTCATAGGTTAAAACAAGGGCTTCACATTATTGAGTAGACAAAGGAACCACTCGTGTGTGGGCATGGTACAGTACTTCTCTGTTAGGATAACATATTTATCTAATGTTAAACTATTATTGTGCAGTGTAATTCCACTGTAAAGTGTCATATTGAACTGAGATGTGGTTGGGTGGATTTCTACTGTGGCCAGTGGTTGGGGTTTCAAGCGTTGTGGGTGAATCATGTGGTTTGGGGGATGTGGTACCCCGATCCAGAGCTAAATACAAGTGTTTTAACACCTCTATGGGTTTCAGAATGTGTGGGGCAGGGGACCCTACACTACAGCAGCTTGTGTAGACATATGCTCTGTGTTAAATGTGAAATGCGCTTTATTTTTTGGAAGAAAAACAACTTAAGTAACCGCAAAATGAAAACGCTTAATGATAATCAACATGCACTAACTCAGGGGTTCTCAAGCTTTTGGGGGCCGGAGACCCCGTTTGTGATAGCAAATTCGTCAGGGACTGTGTCGTAATCAGAACACAACTTGAGCGAGATACAAATTGCATAAGGATGAACCAAGTCTCGGACCCTGGGAAGGAACATTTTAAAGTCCCATCTCTTGGCATCGGAGTGAAAATGTTGCAGTTAAGCAACTTTCCTGCAAGTCTAGTTCTACACATTTTGTAATGGTGCTGAGAGAAATGTTGTTGTTTAAAGCTTTAAAGCTAACACCCTGCAATTCTAAACATTTTACCATGAGGCAGAGAGAAAATGTTGCTGTTTCATACCGGTGCATTTATATTTAAAATAAATTGGGCAGTGGTGTGTATTCATGGATGCCAAGGAAAGCCAGGCTTCCTGAAAAAATGTACTTTTTTTCTCATCATTTTCCTTCAATTCGCAAGAGGCTGAATGAATCTCACCAGAGAAAGCATCCGAGCGAACGAAACAGCGCCCCTATGTCTCTGTATGTGTAGCCCATCTGATGCTGTCTGGTCAAAAAGAGTATGACATTGTTGCCGTCCGTAGCTTTGAATGCAAGGTAATCCAGTTACCATTTGGCCTGCCTTGATAAAAAAGTGTAAAATAATAGCCAATCAGCATTGAACTAAACTGAGTGAGCTCAACCTTGAGTGGTCCTGGCGCACAAAAAAAAGTGTAAATGGAAGCCAGTTTGGGTTTGGCTTCACACCAATCACATCAAAAGCAAAACGTAATTGACAGAAAAAACTTGAATTGTTGCATCTTGTTGTCCTCCGGTGGCTAGCTAGCTTTTGACCCTTTCCTAAATTAGAGATGGATGGAGATAGGGATTTGGACTTGTGGTTTTAATTAATTCTCCATACTGCCAATGATTATCATGACGATTCTGATTCAACCATAAATTCATACATTGTGCCTCTGGCCTGAGAGGATGGAAGTTCAATATGTAGCTAGATGTAGAAGGCTGATGTTAACTAGCTGGTTCATCGTTGCCCATGAACGGAAGTTAGGCTAGTGAGCAAGCATTTTAGTCAGGTAGCCTAGGACAACAAAAACTAAAAGCATGTACTGTATGACAGAGTCATAGATCGTTTCTCAACATGAAAGAGAGGATGGCAATGGTGTTTCTCTACAAGTAGGGTGAGTCAACATGTTTTTCTACTTGCATGAATGCATGCACACATATACACACACAGAAATCAGAACCATGGACAGCCACATATTTAGCTTACGTTGATTGGTGTAACGAACGTCTTCGGGAGAAAGAGAGGAGGACCAAAGCGCAGCGTGGTAAGTGTTCATGATGATGTTTTTAATTAAACTCAGAACACTAAACAAAACAATAAACGATGTGAACAAACAAAACAGTACCGTGTGGCGACAAACACTGACACAGAAGACAAACACCCACAACCAAAAGACAAAACAGGCTACCTAAATATGGTTCCCAATCAGGGACAACGATAAACACCTGCCTCTGATTGAGAACCATATCAGGCCAAACACAGAAACAGACAAACTAGACATACAACATAGAATGCCCACTCAAATCACACCCTGACCAAACAAAACATATAAACATACAAAGCAAACCATGGTCAGGGCGTGACAATTGGACTAAATTGTTTTTGGTATCTTTAAATTGTTATTGTATTAGACTAAGCAGAGGTGATTTGATGATGTTGAAATGGTGCTGGAATAGTGGAGGCAGCTCCTGTTATCTTTGTGACTTGCGGTAACTCTCTGTGGTTCTAAATCAATAGTTGTTTAGTAGTCTGAAAATGTCAGAAACATTAACTTGATTGACCATGCTGTAGGTCATGTAACTGTTTCATTCAATATGCTTTGTGGACTTCACCAGACAGAGGTTACTCTCCAGTTTTGTGATGAAACAGAGGTGTGGTTGAATTTATTCTGCCACTGTGTCTTCTTATTGTCTCGGCCTTTAGGCCTATATATCACAGTGTCAAGGCATATGAACTAACAGGTTACAGAGCAAACAACGCAATTATCACAACACATAGGTTGGAATGTGGCTTTTCTCTCTGGTTTCCCCAGTGATTTTACCCACGCACCCTACTGGTTTGGGGGAATACAATTAACTATTGATTTGGAAAATGTACTGTGGATACAAATATCCCTGTGAGCTTCCCAAGCCCATGTTGCTTAGGGTTAACAGCATAAATTGTATATCAATAATATTATACTGAACAAAAATGTAAACACAACATGTAAAGTGTTGGTCCCCTGTTAAATGAACTGAAATAAAATATCCCAGAAATGTTTCATGCTCACAAAAAGCTTATTTCTCACAAGTTTTGTGCAATAATTTGTTTACATTTCTGTTAGTGAGCATTTCTCATTTGCCAAGATAATCCATCCACCTAACAGGTGTGGCATATCAAGAAGCTGATTAAACAGCATGATCATTACACAGGTGCACCTTGTACTGGGGACATTAGAAGGCCACTGAAATGTGCAGTTTTGTCACATAACCCAATGCCACAGAAGTTTTGAAGGAGCGTGCAATTGGCACACTGACTGCAGGAATGTCCGCCAGAGCTGTTTCCAGAGAATTTAATCCGGGTTCTTCACTTGTAGGAGTATTTCTGACTGTAATAAAGCCCTTTTGTGGGGAAAAACTCATTCTGATTGGCTGGGCCTGGCTCCCCAGTAATGAATGTATAGTGAATTTCCATGAATAAAAAAATGAATAACAGAACAGTCTCAACAGCCAATTATTGCAGGATATCCAAGGACATGCAGTCATGTGAAATCCAAAGATCAGGGCCTAATGAATTCATTTCAATTGACTGATTTCCTTCTATGAACTGTTATTCAGTAAAATCTTTTAAATTATTACATTTTACGTTTATATTTTTGTTCAGTATACATGTATTGTATCACACCCTCTAAACGTGTTCCACGGATCCCTTGGCCAAATTAGTGGAATCTGTTGGGAATATTCATTTAAAAAAATACTGCTCCCCACTTTGAGAACCCCTGCACTAACTGAGATATTGTAAGACATTGTGTGAACAAGGTGTACATTTTTCCAAGGTGTTAGTTGTAACTTTGTATTGCTTTGGTTAGTTTACTGAATTGAGAGATCTTGTTAATTTTATATTAAAATAATGTGCTGTGTATTAAAAACAAAGCCCCTGTGTTGGTTTGGTTTGTTTATCCTCCCTCTGCATCCATTGGTTCAGTGCCTCCCGCCGCTCCTCTGTTCCCATGGTGACTCCCTTCTTAGCTGGGTCAGTGCTATCCGGAACCCTTGGGATGTCGCTACCCTAACCCCTAACCCCTACAGTAACAATCATTCTTAAATAACCCTAACCCTATTCTTAACCCTTACCTTAACCATTTTACATTTCAACTTCAATAGGCTAGGGACGTCCCAAAGATCCTGGCTAGCAATACTGTTACCATGGAAACTGCTGTCTCAGTGTCAGCACCGTGTTGTCTCCATGACAACAGCGCAACAGGAAGGAGACGCAGACACAACATTGTGAATATCAATTTTTATTCCTCATATTTATATTTATTCTCAGGGTCACAGAGTTCAACGTTTACAGAGTTCACACTAAAAATAACCATGACAACCCTAAACCCAATCTAATCTATTCTTCATCTTCCATATCTCTGCTAGACATCACTAAGTGATTAGACTCAGCTGTTATCCATTAAGACTCCTTTCATCCTTCCCTATCTCCAATCAGACGCTCTCGCCACACAAACACACTCACTCATTCAGGCTACGTTCCAATATCCATACTAGAGTACCACTGAGAAGGAAACGATGCTAGCTGTGCATCCTAAGTGTAGCACATGTAGTGTTCTAGTGTGGATGATGGAATACAGCCTCCCTCTCAGGCCACTCCCTCACACACCTGTCGCCTTCAGAAGGAACACAGTAGGAAAACGCTTTCAAAACTTCTTCTCCCATTTGTTCCAACAAAACCCTGACCAGCGCAGTCCACACGCAGTTCCATCTGAACGCTACCCTGACCAGAGCAGTCCACACGATTCCTTCTGAACGCTACCCTGACCAGAGCAGTCCACACGATTCCTTTTGAACGCTACCCTGACCAGCACAGTCCACACGCGATTCCTTCTGAATGCTACCCTGACCAGAGCAGTCCATACGCGGTTCCTTCTGAACGCTACCCTGACCAGAGCAGTCCACACGGTTCCTTCTGAACGCTACCCTGACCAGCACAGTCCACACGCGGTTCCTTCTGAACGCTACCCTGACCAGAGCAGTCCACGCGCGATTCCTTATGAACGCTACCCTGACCAGAGCAGTCCACACGGTTCCTTCTGAACGCTACCCTGACCAGAGCAGTCCACACACGGTTCCTTCTGAACGCTACCCTGACCAGAGCAGTCCACACAGTTCCTTCTGAACGCTACCCTGACCAGAGCAGTCCACACGGTTCCTTCTGAACGCTACCCTGACCAGAGCAGTCCACACGGTTCCTTCTGAACGCTACCCTGACCAGAGCAGTCCACACGGTTCCTTCTGAACGCTACCCTGACCAGAGCAGTCCACGCGCGATTCCTTATGAACGCTACCCTGACCAGAGCAGTCCACACGGTTCCTTCTGAACGCTACCCTGACCAGAGCAGTCCACACAGTTCCTTCTGAACGCTACCCTGACCAGAGCAGTCCACACGGTTCCTTCTGAACGCTACCCTGACCAGAGCAGTCCACACGGTTCCTTCTGAACGCTACCCTGACCAGAGCAGTCCACACGGTTCCTTCTGAACGCTACCCTGACCAGAGCAGTCCACTCGGTTCCTTCTGAACGCTACCCTGACCAGAGCAGTCCACACGGTTCCTTCTGAACGCTACCCTGACCAGAGCAGTCCACACGGTTCCTTCTGAACGCTACCCTGACCAGAGCAGTCCACACGGTTCCTTCTGAACGCTACCCTGACCAGAGCAGTCCACACGGTTCCTTCTGAACGCTACCCTGACCAGAGCAGTCCACACGGTTCCTTCTGAACGCTACCCTGACCAGAGCAGTCCACACGATTCCTTCTGAACGCTACCCTGACCAGAGCAGTCCACACGCAGTTCCTTCTGAATGCTACCCTGACCAGAGCAGTCCACACGCAGTTCCTTCTGAACGCTACCCTGACCAGAGCAGTCCACACGGTTCCTTCTGAACGCTACCCTGACAGGAGCAGTCCACACGCAGTTCCTTCTGAATGCTACCCTGACCAGAGCAGTCCACACGCAGTTCCTTCTGAACGTTACCCTGACCAGAGCAGTCCACACGCGGTTCCTTCTGAACGTTACCCTGACCAGAGCAGTCCACACGCGGTTCCTTCTGAACGCTACCCTGACCAGAGCAGTCCACACGGTTCCTTCTGAACGCTACCCTGACCAGAGCAGTCCACACACGGTTCCTTCTGAACGCTACCCTGACCAGAGCAGTCCACACGCGGTTCCTTCTGAACGCTACCCTGACCAGAGCAGTCCACACGGTTCCTTCTGAACGCTACCCTGACCAGAGCAGTCCACACGGTTCCTTCTGAACGCTACCCTGACCAGAGCAGTCCACACGCGGTTCCTTCTGAACGCTACCCTGACCAGAGCAGTCCACACGCGGTTCCTTCTGAACGCTACCCTGACCAGAGCAGTCCACACGGTTCCTTCTGAACGCTACCCTGACAGGAGCAGTCCACACGGTTCCTTCTGAACGCTACCCTGACCAGAGCAGTCCACACGCGGTTCCTTCTGAACGCTACCCTGACCAGAGCAGTCCACACACGGTTCCTTCTGAACGCTACCCTGACAGGAGCAGTCCAAACACGGTTCCTTCTGAACGCTACCCTGACAGGAGCAGTCCACACGCAGTTCCTTCTGAATGCTACCCTGACAGGAGCAGTCCACACGCAGTTCCTTCTGAATGCTACCCTGACCAGAGCAGTCCACACGCAGTTCCTTCTGAACGTTACCCTGACCAGAGCAGTCCACACGCGGTTCCTTCTGAACGCTACCCTGACCAGAGCAGTCCACACGCGGTTCCTTCTGAACGCTACCCTGACCAGAGCAGTCCACACGCGGTTCCTTCTGAACATTACCCTGACCAGAGCAGTCCACACGCGGTTCCTTCTGAATGCTACCCTGACCAGAGCAGTCCACACGCGGTTCCTTCTGAACGCTACCCTGACCAGAGCAGTCCACACGGTTCCTTCTGAACGCTACCCTGACCAGAGCAGTCCACACGGTTCCTTCTGAACGCTACCATGACCAGAGCAGTCCACACGCGGTTCCATCTGAACGCTACCCTGACCAGAGCAGTCCACACGCGGTTCCTTCTGAACGCTACCCTGACCAGAGCAGTCCACACGGTTCCTTCTGAACGCTACCCTGACCAGAACAGTCCACGCGCTTCCTTCTGAATGCTACCCTGACCAGAGCAGTCCACACGCGATTCCTTCAAAACGCTACCCTGACCAGAGCAGTCCACACGGTTCCTTCTGAACGCTACCCTGACCAGAGCAGTCCACTCGGTTCCTTCTGAACGCTACCCTGACCAGAGCAGTCCACACGGTTCCTTCTGAACGCTACCCTGACCAGAGCAGTCCACACGGTTCCTTCTGAACGCTACCCTGACCAGAGCAGTCCACACGGTTCCTTCTGAACGCTACCCTGACCAGAGCAGTCCACACGGTTCCTTCTGAACGCTACCCTGACCAGAGCAGTCCACACGGTTCCTTCTGAACGCTACCCTGACCAGAGCAGTCCACACGATTCCTTCTGAACGCTACCCTGACCAGAGCAGTCCACACGCAGTTCCTTCTGAATGCTACCCTGACCAGAGCAGTCCACACGCAGTTCCTTCTGAACGCTACCCTGACCAGAGCAGTCCACACGGTTCCTTCTGAACGCTACCCTGACAGGAGCAGTCCACACGCAGTTCCTTCTGAATGCTACCCTGACCAGAGCAGTCCACACGCAGTTCCTTCTGAACGTTACCCTGACCAGAGCAGTCCACACGCGGTTCCTTCTGAACGTTACCCTGACCAGAGCAGTCCACACGCGGTTCCTTCTGAACGCTACCCTGACCAGAGCAGTCCACACGGTTCCTTCTGAACGCTACCCTGACCAGAGCAGTCCACACACGGTTCCTTCTGAACGCTACCCTGACCAGAGCAGTCCACACGCGGTTCCTTCTGAACGCTACCCTGACCAGAGCAGTCCACACGGTTCCTTCTGAACGCTACCCTGACCAGAGCAGTCCACACGGTTCCTTCTGAACGCTACCCTGACCAGAGCAGTCCACACGCGGTTCCTTCTGAACGCTACCCTGACCAGAGCAGTCCACACGCGGTTCCTTCTGAACGCTACCCTGACCAGAGCAGTCCACACGGTTCCTTCTGAACGCTACCCTGACAGGAGCAGTCCACACGGTTCCTTCTGAACGCTACCCTGACCAGAGCAGTCCACACGCGGTTCCTTCTGAACGCTACCCTGACCAGAGCAGTCCACACACGGTTCCTTCTGAACGCTACCCTGACAGGAGCAGTCCAAACACGGTTCCTTCTGAACGCTACCCTGACAGGAGCAGTCCACACGCAGTTCCTTCTGAATGCTACCCTGACAGGAGCAGTCCACACGCAGTTCCTTCTGAATGCTACCCTGACCAGAGCAGTCCACACGCAGTTCCTTCTGAACGTTACCCTGACCAGAGCAGTCCACACGCGGTTCCTTCTGAACGCTACCCTGACCAGAGCAGTCCACACGCGGTTCCTTCTGAACGCTACCCTGACCAGAGCAGTCCACACGCGGTTCCTTCTGAACATTACCCTGACCAGAGCAGTCCACACGCGGTTCCTTCTGAATGCTACCCTGACCAGAGCAGTCCACACGCGGTTCCTTCTGAACGCTACCCTGACCAGAGCAGTCCACACGGTTCCTTCTGAACGCCACCCTGACCAGAGCAGTCCACACGGTTCCTTCTGAACGCTACCATGACCAGAGCAGTCCACACGCGGTTCCATCTGAACGCTACCCTGACCAGAGCAGTCCACACGCGGTTCCTTCTGAACGCTACCCTGACCAGAGCAGTCCACACGGTTCCTTCTGAACGCTACCCTGACCAGAGCAGTCCACACGCAGTTCCTTCTGAACGTTACCCTGACCAGAGCAGTCCACACGCGGTTCCTTCTGAACGCTACCCTGACCAGAGCAGTCCACACGCGGTTCCTTCTGAACGCTACCCTGACCAGAGCAGCACACGCGGTTCCTTCTGAACGCTACCCTGACCAGAGCAGTCCACACGGTTCCTTCTGGACGCTACCCTGACCAGAGCAGTCCACACGGTTCCTTCTGAACGCTACCCTGACCAGAGCAGTCCACACGGTTCCTTCTGAACGCTACCCTGACCAGAGCAGTCCACACGCGGTTCCTTCTGAACGCTACCCTGGCCAGAGCAGTCCACACGTTTCCTTCTGAACGCTACCCTGACCAGAGCAGTCCACACGGTTCCTTCTGAACGCTACCCTGACCAGAGCAGTCCCCACGCAGTTCCTTCTGAACACTACCCTGACCAGAGCAGTCCACACGGTTCCTTCTGAACGCTACCCTGACCAGAGCAGTCCACACGCGTTTCCTTCTGAACGCTACCCTGACCAGAGTAGTCCACACGCGCTTCCTTCTGAACGCTACCCTGACCAGAGCAGTCCACACGGTTCCTTCTGAACGCTACCCTGACCAGAGCAGTCCCCACGCGGTTCCTTCTGAACGCTACCCTGACCAGAGCAGTCCACACGGTTCCTTCTGAACGCTACCCTGACCAGAGCAGTCCACAAGCGGTTCCTTCTGAACGCTACCCTGACCAGAGCAGTCCACACACGGTTCCTTCTGAACGCTACCCTGACCAGAGCAGTCCACACGGTTCCTTCTGAACGCTACCCTGACCAGAGCAGTCCACACGCGGTTCCTTCTGAACGCTACCCTGACCAGAGCAGTCCACACGCGGTTCCTTCTGAACGCTACCCTGACCAGAGCAGTCCACACGGTTCCTCTGAACGCTACCCTGACCAGAGCAGTCCACACGGTTCCTTCTGAACGCTACCCTGACCAGAGCAGTCCACACGGTTCCTTCTGAACGCTACCCTGACCAGAGCAGTCCCCACACGGTTCCTTCTGAACGCTACCCTGACCAGAGCAGTCCACGGTTCCTTCTGAACACTACCCTGACCAGAGCAGTCCACACGGTTCCTTCTGAACGCTACCCTGACCAGAGCAGTCCACACGGTTCCTTCTGAACGCTACCCTGACCAGAGCAGTCCCCACGCAGTTCCTTCTGAGCACACTCCTGACCAGAGCAGTCCACACGGTTCCTTCTGAACGCTACCCTGACCAGAGCAGTCCACACGCGGTTCCTTCTGAACGCTACCCTGACCAGAGCAGTCCACACGGTTCCTCTGAACGCTACCCTGACCAGAGCAGTCCACGGTTCCTTCTGAACACTACCATGACCAGAGCAGTCCACGCGGTTCCTTCTGAACGCTACCCTGACCAGAGCAGTTTACACGTTTCCTTCTGAACACTACCCTGACCAGAGCAGTCCACATGGTTCCTTCTGAACGCTACCCTGACCAGAGCAATCCACACGGTTCCTTCTGAACGCTACCCTGACCAGAGCAGTCCACACGCGTTTCCTTCTGAACGCTACCCTGACCAGAGCAGTCCACACGCGCTTCCTTCTGAACGCTACCCTGACCAGAGCAGTCCACACGGTTCCTTCTGAACGCTACCCTGACCAGAGCAGTCCCCACACGGTTCCTTCTGAACGCTACCCTGACCAGAGCAGTCCACATGGTTCCTTCTGAACGCTACCCTGACCAGAGCAGTCCACACGGTTCCTTCTGAACGCTACCCTGACCAGAGCAGTCCACACGGTTCCTTCTGAACGCTACCCTGACCAGAGCAGTCCACACGGTTCCTTCTGAACGCTACCCTGACCAGAGCAGTCCACACGCGGTTCCTTCTGAACGCTACCCTGACCAGAGCAGTCCACACGTTTCCTTCTGAACACTACCCTGACCAGAGCAGTCCACACGGTTCCTTCTGAACGCTACCCTGACCAGAGCAGTCCACACGGTTCCTTCTGAACGCTACCCTGACCAGAGCAGTCCCCACGCAGTTCCTTCTGAACACTACCCTGACCAGAGCAGTCCACACGGTTCCTTCTGAACGCTACCCTGACCAGAGCAGTCCACACGGTTCCTTCTGGACGCTACCCTGACCAGAGCAGTCCACACGGTTCCTTCTGAACGCTACCCTGACCAGAGCAGTCCACACGGTTCCTTCTGAACGCTACCCTGACCAGAGCAGTCCACACGCGGTTCCTTCATAACGCTACCCTGGCCAGAGCAGTCCACACGTTTCCTTCTGAACACTATCCTGACCAGAGCAGTCCACACGGTTCCTTCTGAACGATACCCTGACCAGAGCAGTCCCCACGCAGTTCCTTCTGAACACTACCCTGACCAGAGCAGTCCACACGGTTCCTTCTGAACGCTACCCTGACCAGAGCAGTCCACACGCGTTTCCTTCTGAACGCTACCTTGACCAGAGTAGTCCACACGCGCTTCCTTCTGAACGCTACCCTGACCAGAGCAGTCCCAACGCGGTTCCTTCTGAACGCTACCCTGACCAGAGCAGTCAACACGGTTCCTTCTGAACGCTACCCTGACCAGAGCAGTCCACACGCAGTTCCTTCTGAACGCTACCCTGACCAGAGCAGTCCACACACGGTTCCTTCTGAACGCTACCTTGACCAGAGCAGTCCACACGGTTCCTTCTGAACGCTACCCTGACCAGAGCAGTCCACACGCGGTTCCTTCTGAACGCTACCCTGACCAGAGCAGTCCACACGCGGTTCCTTCTGAACGCTACCCTGACCAGAGCAGTCCACACGGTTCCTCTGAACGCTACCCTGACCAGAGCAGTCCACACGGTTCCTTCTGAACGCTACCCTGACCAGAGCAGTCCACACGGTTCCTTCTGAACGCTACCCTGACCAGAGCAGTCCCCGAACTGTTCCTTCTGAACGCTACCCTGACCAGAGCAGTCCACGGTTCCTTCTGAACACTACCCTGACCAGAGCAGTCCACACGGTTCCTTCTGAACGCTACCCTGACCAGAGCAGTCCACACGGTTCCTTCTGAACGCTACCCTGACCAGAGCAGTCCCCACGCAGTTCCTTCTGAACACACTCCTGACCAGAGCAGTCCACACGGTTCCTTCTGAACGCTACCCTGACCAGAGCAGTCCACACGCGGTTCCTTCTGAACGCTACCCTGACCAGAGCAGTCCACACGGTTCCTCTGAACGCTACCCTGACCAGAGCAGTCCACGGTTCCTTCTGAACACTACCATGACCAGAGCAGTCCACACGCGTTTCCTTCTGAACGCTACCCTGACCAGAGCAGTCCACACGGTTCCTTCTGAACGCTACCCTGACCAGAGCACACACGTGTTTCCTTCTGAACGCTACCCTGACCAGAGCAGTCCACACGCGCTTCCTTCTGAACGCTACCCTGACCAGAGCAGTCCACACGGTTCCTTCTGAACGCTACCCTGACCAGAGCAGTCCCCACACGGTTCCTTCTGAACGCTACCCTGACCAGAGCAGTCCACATGTTCCTTCTGAACGCTACCCTGACCAGAGCAGTCCACACGGTTCCTTCTGAACGCTACCCTGACCAGAGCAGTCCACACGGTTCCTTCTGAACGCTACCCTGACCAGAGCAGTCCACACACGGTTCCTTCTGAACGCTACCTTGACCAGAGCAGTCCACACGGTTCCTTCTGAACGCTACCCTGACCAGAGCAGTCCACACGCGGTTCCTTCTGAACGCTACCCTGACCAGAGCAGTCCACACGCGGTTCCTTCTGAACGCTACCCTGACCAGAGCAGTCCACACGGTTCCTCTGAACGCTACCCTGACCAGAGCAGTCCACACGGTTCCTTCTGAACGCTACCCTGACCAGAGCAGTCCACACGGTTCCTTCTGAACGCTACCCTGACCAGAGCAGTCCCCACACGGTTCCTTCTGAACGCTACCCTGACCAGAGCAGTCCACGGTTCCTTCTGAACACTACCCTGACCAGAGCAGTCCACACGGTTCCTTCTGAACGCTACCCTGACCAGAGCAGTCCACACGGTTCCTTCTGAACGCTACCCTGACCAGAGCAGTCCCCACGCAGTTCCTTCTGAACACACTCCTGACCAGAGCAGTCCACACGGTTCCTTCTGAACGCTACCCTGACCAGAGCAGTCCACACGCGGTTCCTTCTGAACGCTACCCTGACCAGAGCAGTCCACACGGTTCCTCTGAACGCTACCCTGACCAGAGCAGTCCACGGTTCCTTCTGAACACTACCATGACCAGAGCAGTCCACACGCGTTTCCTTCTGAACGCTACCCTGACCAGAGCAGTCCACACGGTTCCTTCTGAACGCTACCCTGACCAGAGCACACACGTGTTTCCTTCTGAACGCTACCCTGACCAGAGCAGTCCACACGCGCTTCCTTCTGAACGCTACCCTGACCAGAGCAGTCCACACGGTTCCTTCTGAACGCTACCCTGACCAGAGCAGTCCCCACACGGTTCCTTCTGAACGCTACCCTGACCAGAGCAGTCCACATGTTCCTTCTGAACGCTACCCTGACCAGAGCAGTCCACACGGTTCCTTCTGAACGCTACCCTGACCAGAGCAGTCCACACGGTTCCTTCTGAACGCTACCCTGACCAGAGCAGTCCACACACGGTTCCTTCTGAACGCTACCCTGACAAGAGCAGTCCACACGTTTCCTTCTGAACACTACCCTGACCAGAGCAGTCCACACGGTTCCTTCTGAACGCTACCCTGACCAGAGCAGTCCACACGGTTCCTTCTGAACTCTACCCTGACCAGAGCAGTCCACACGCGTTTCCTTCTGAACGCTACCCTGACCAGAGCAGTCCACACGCGCTTCCTTCTGAACGCTACCCTGACCTGAGCAGTCCACAAGGTTCCTTCTGAACGCTATCCTGACCAGAGCAGTCCACAAGGTTCCTTCTGAACGCTACCCTGACCAGAGCAGTCCCCACGCGGTTCCTTCTGAACGCTACCCTGACCAGAGCAGTCCACACGGTTCCTTCTGAACGCTACCCTGACCAGAGCAGTCCACACGGTTCCTTCTGAACGCTACCCTGACCAGAGCAGTCCACACGGTTCCTTCTGAACGCTACCCTGACCAGAGCAGTCCACACGGTTCCTTCTGAACGTTACCCTGACCAGAGAAGTCCACACGGTTCTATCTGAATGCTACCCTGACCAGAGCAGTCCACACGGTTCCTTCTGAACGCTACCCTGACCAGAGCAGTCCACACACGGTTCCTTCTGAACGCTACCCTGACCAGAGCAGTCCACACGGTTCCTTCTGAACGCTACCCGGACCAGAGCAGTCCACACGCGGTTCCTTCTGAACGCTACCCTGACCAGAGCAGTCCACACGGTTCCTCTGAACGCTACCCTGACCAGAGCAGTCCACGGTTCCTTCTGAACACTACCCTGACCAGAGCAGTCCACACGGTTCCTTCTGAACGCTACCCTGACCAGAGCAGTCCACACGGTTCCTTCTGAACGCTACCCTGACCAGAGCAGTCCCCACGCAGTTCCTTCTGAACACACTCCTGACCAGAGCAGTCCACACGGTTCCTTCTGAACGCTACCCTGACCAGAGCAGTCCACACGCGGTTCCTTCTGAACGCTACCCTGACCAGAGCAGTCCACACGGTTCCTTCTGAACGCTACCCTGACCAGAGCAGTCCCCACACGGTTCCTTCTGAACGCTACCCTGACCAGAGCAGTCCACACGGTTCCTTCTGAACGCTACCCTGACCAGAGCAGTCCACACGGTTCCTTCTGAACGCTACCCTGACCAGAGCAGTCCACACGGTTCCTTCTGAACGCTACCCTGACCAGAGCAGTCCACACGGTTCCTTCTGAACGCTACCCTGACCAGAGCAGTCCACACGGTTCCTTCTGAACGCTACCGTGACCAGAGCAGTCCACACGGTTCCTTCTGAACGCTACCCTGACCAGAGCAGTCCACACGCGGTTCCTTCTGAACGCTACCCTGGCCAGAGCAGTCCACACGTTTCCTTCTGAACACTATCCTGACCAGAGCAGTCCACACGGTTCCTTCTGAACGCTACCCTGACCAGAGCAGTCCCCACGCAGTTCCTTCTGAACACTACCCTGACCAGAGCAGTCCACACGGTTCCTTCTGAACGCTACCCTGACCAGAGCAGTCCACACGCGTTTCCTTCTGAACGCTACCCTGACCAGAGTAGTCCACACGCGCTTCCTTCTGAACGCTACCGTGACCAGAGCAGTCCACACGCAGTTCCTTCTGAACGCTACCCTGACCAGAGCAGTCCCCACGCGGTTCCTTCTGAACGCTACCCTGACCAGAGCAGTCCACACGGTTCCTTCTGAACGCTACCCTGACCAGAGTTGTCCACACGCAGTTCCTTCTGAACGCTACCCTGACCAGAGCAGTCCACACACGGTTCCTTCTGAACGCTACCCTGACCAGAGCAGTCCACACGGTTCCTTCTGAACGCTACCCTGACCAGAGCAGTCCACACGCGGTTCCTTCTGAACGCTACCCTGACCAGAGCAGTCCACACGCGGTTCCTTCTGAATGCTACCCTGACCAGAGCAGTCCACACGGTTCCTCTGAACGCTACCCTGACCAGAGCAGTCCACACGGTTCCTTCTGAACGCTACCCTGACCAGAGCAGTCCACACGGTTCCTTCTGAACGCTACCCTGACCAGAGCAGTCCCCACACGGTTCCTTCTGAACGCTACCCTGACCAGAGCAGTCCACGGTTCCTTCTGAACACAACCCTGACCAGAGCAGTCCACACGGTTCCTTCTGAACGCTACCCTGACCAGAGCAGTCCACACGGTTCCTTCTGAACGCTACCCTGACCAGAGCAGTCCCCACGCAGTTCCTTCTGAACACACTCCCGACCAGAGCAGTCCACACGGTTCCTCTGAACGCTACCCTGACCAGAGCAGTCCACGGTTCCTTCTGAACACTACCATGACCAGAGCAGTCCACGCGGTTCCTTCTGAACGCTACCCTGACCAGAGCAGTTTACACGTTTCCTTCTGAACACTACCCTGACCAGAGCAGTCCACACGGTTCCTTCTGAACGCTACCCTGACCAGAGCAGTCCACACGGTTCCTTCTGAACGCTACCCTGACCAGAGCAGTCCCCACACGGTTCCTTCTGAACGCTACCCTGACCAGAGCAGTCCACACGGTTCCTTCTGAACGCTACCCTGACCAGAGCAGTCCACACGGTTCCTTCTGAACGCTACCCTGACCAGAGCAGTCCACACGGTTCCTTCTGAACGCTACCCTGACCAGAGCAGTCCACACGGTTCCTTCTGAACGCTACCCTGACCAGAACAGTCCACACGGTTCCTTCTGAACGCTACCCTGACCAGAGCAGTCCACACGGTTCCTTCTGAATGCTACCCTGACCAGAGCAGTCCCCACGCAGTTCCTTCTGAACACTACCCTGACCAGAGCAGTCCACACGGTTCCTTCTGAACGCTACCCTGACCAGAGCAGTCCACACGCGGTTCCTTCTGAACGCTACCCTGACCAGAGCAGTCCAAACGCGGTTCCTTCTGAATGCTACCCTGACCAGAGCAGTCCACACGGTTCCTCTGAACGCTACCCTGACCAGAGCAGTCCACACGGTTCCTTCTGAACGCTACCCTGACCAGAGCAGTCCACACGGTTCCTTCTGAACGCTACCCTGACCAGAGCAGTCCCCACACGGTTCCTTCTGAACGCTACCCTGACCAGAACAGTCCACGGTTCCTTCTGAACACTACCCTGACCAGAGCAGTCCACACGGTTCCTTCTGAACGCTACCGTGACCAGAGCAGTCCCCACGCAGTTCCTTCTGAACGCTACCCTGACCAGAGCAGTCCCCACGCAGTTCCTTCTGAACACACTCCTGACCAGGGCAGTCCACACGGTTCCTCTGAACGCTACCCTGACCAGAGCAGTCCACGGTTCCTTCTGAACACTACCATGACCAGAGCAGTCCACGCGGTTCCTTCTGAACGCTACCCTGACCAGAGCAGTTTACACGTTTCCTTTTGAACACTACCCTGACCAGAGCAGTCCACACGGTTCCTTCTGAACGCTACCCTGACCAGAGCAATCCACACGGTTCCTTCTGAACGCTACCCTGACCAGAGCAGTCCACACGCGTTTCCTTCTGAACGCTACCCTGACCAGAGCAGTCCACACGCGCTTCCTTCTGAACGCTACCCTGACCAGAGCAGTCCACACGGTTCCTTCTGAACGCTACCCTGACCAGAGCAGTCCCCACACGGTTCCTTCTGAACGCTACCCTGACCAGAGCAGTCCACATGGTTCCTTCTGAACGCTACCCTGACCAGAGCAGTCCACACGGTTCCTTCTGAACGCTACCCTGACCAGAGCAGTCCACACGCGGTTCCTTCTGAACGCTACCCTGACCAGAGCAGTCCACACGTTTCCTTCTGAACACTACCCTGACCAGAGCAGTCCACACGGTTCCTTCTGAACGCTACCCTGACCAGAGCAGTCCACACGGTTCCTTCTGAACGCTACCCTGACTAGAGCAGTCCCCATGCAGTTCCTTCTGAACACTACCCTGACCAGAGCAGTCCACACGGTTCCTTCTGAACGCTACCCTGACCAGAGCAGTCCACACGCGTTTCCTTCTGAACGCTACCCCGACCAGAGCAGTCCACACGCGCTTCCTTCTGAACGCTACCCTGACCAGAGCAGTCCACACGGTTCCTTCTGAACGCTACCCTGACCAGAGCAGTCCCTACGCGGTTCCTTCTGAACGCTACCCTGACCAGAGCAGTCCACACGGTTCCTTCTGAACGCTACCCTGACCAGAGCAGTCCACACGGTTCCTTCTGAACGCTACCCTGACCAGAGCAGTCCACACGGTTCCTTCTGAACGTTACCCTGACCAGAGAAGTCCACACGGTTCTTTCTGAATGCTACCCTGACCAGAGAAGTCCACACGCGGTTCCTTCTGAACGCTACCCTGACCAGAGCAGTCCACACGGTTCCTTCTGAACGCTACCCTGACCAGAGCAGTCCACACGCAGTTCCTTCTGAACGCTACCCTGACCAGAGCAGTCCACACACGGTTCCTTCTGAACGCTACCCTGACCAGAGCAGTCCACACGGTTCCTTCTGAACGCTACCCTGACCAGAGCAGTCCACACGCGGTTCCTTCTGAACGCTACCCTGACCAGAGCAGTCCACACGGTTCCTCTGAACGCTACCCTGACCAGAGCAGTCCACGGTTCCTTCTGAACACTACAATGACCAGAGCAGTCCACACGGTTCCTTCTGAACGCTACCCTGACCAGAGCAGTCCACACGGTTCCTTCTGAACGCTACCCTGACCAGAGCAGTCCCCACGCAGTTCCTTCTGAACACACTCCTGACCAGAGCAGTCCACACGGTTCCTTCTGAACGCTACCCTGACCAGAGCAGTCCACACGCGGTTCCTTCTGAACGCTACCCTGACCAGAGCAGTCCACACGGTTCCTTCTGAACGCTACCCTGACCAGAGCAGTCCCCACACGGTTCCTTCTGAACGCTACCCTGACCAGAGCAGTCCACACGGTTCCTTCTGAACGCTACCCTGACCAGAGCAGTCCACACGGTTCCTTCTGAACGCTACCCTGACCAGAGCAGTCCACACGGTTCCTTCTGAACGCTACCCTGACCAGAGCAGTCCACACGGTTCCTTCTGAACGCTACCCTGACCAGAGCAGTCCACACGGTTCCTTCTGAACGCTACCCTGACCAGAGAAGTCCACACGCGGTTCCTTCTGAACACTACCCTGACCAGAGCAGTCCACACGCGGTTCCTTCTGAACGCTACCCTGACCAGAGCAGTCCACACGGTTCCTTCTGAACGCTACCCTGACCAGAGCAGTCCACACGGTTCCTTCTGAACGTTACCCTGACCAGAGAAGTCCACACGGTTCTTTCTGAATGCTACCCTGACCAGAGAAGTCCACACGCAGTTCCTTCTGAACGCTACCCTGACCAGAGCAGTCCACACGGTTCCTTCTGAACGCTACCCTGACCAGAGCAGTCCACACGGTTCCTTCTGAACGCTACCCTGACCAGAGCAGTCCACACGCGGTTCCTTCTGAACGCTACCCTGACCAGAGCAGTCCACACGGTTCCTTCTGAACGCTACCCTGACCAGAGCAGTCCACACGGTTCCTTCTGAACGCTACCCTGACTAGAGCAGTCCCCACGCAGTTCCTTCTGAACACTACCCTGACCAGAGCAGTCCACACGGTTCCTTCTGAACGCTACCCTGACCAGAGCAGTCCACACGCGTTTCCTTCTGAACGCTACCCCGACCAGAGCAGTCCACACGCGCTTCCTTCTGAACGCTACCCTGACCAGAGCAGTCCACACGGTTCCTTCTGAACGCTACCCTGACCAGAGCAGTCCCTACGCGGTTCCTTCTGAACGCTACCCTGACCAGAGCAGTCCACACGGTTCCTTCTGAACGCTACCCTGACCAGAGCAGTCCACACGGTTCCTTCTGAACGCTACCCTGACCAGAGCAGTCCACACGGTTCCTTCTGAACGTTACCCTGACCAGAGAAGTCCACACGGTTCCTTCTGAACGCTACCCTGACCAGAGCAGTCCACACGCAGTTCCTTCTGAACGCTACCCTGACCAGAGCAGTCCACACACGGTTCCTTCTGAACGCTACCCTGACCAGAGCAGTCCACACGGTTCCTTCTGAACGCTACCCTGACCAGAGCAGTCCACACGCGGTTCCTTCTGAACGCTACCCTGACCAGAGCAGTCCACACGGTTCCTCTGAACGCTACCCTGACCAGAGCAGTCCACGGTTCCTTCTGAACACTACAATGACCAGAGCAGTCCACACGGTTCCTTCTGAACGCTACCCTGACCAGAGCAGTCCCCACGCAGTTCCTTCTGAACACACTCCAGACCAGAGCAGTCCACACGGTTCCTTCTGAACGCTACCCTGACCAGAGCAGTCCACACGCGGTTCCTTCTGAACGCTACCCTGACCAGAGCAGTCCACACGGTTCCTTCTGAACGCTACCCTGACCAGAGCAGTCCCCACACGGTTCCTCTGAACGCTACCCTGACCAGAGCAGTCCACACGGTTCCTTCTGAACGCTACCCTGACCAGAGCAGTCCACACGGTTCCTTCTGAACGCTACCCTGACCAGAGCAGTCCACACGGTTCCTTCTGAACGCTACCCTGACCAGAGCAGTCCACACGGTTCCTTCTGAACGCTACCCTGACCAGAGCAGTCCACACGGTTCCTTCTGAACTTTACCCTGACCAGAGAAGTCCACACGCGGTTCCTTCTGAACACTACCCTGACCAGAGCAGTCCACACGCGGTTCCTTCTGAACGCTACCCTGACCAGAGCAGTCCACACGGTTCCTTCTGAACGCTACCCTGACCAGAGCAGTCCACACGGTTCCTTCTGAACGTTACCCTGACCAGAGAAGTCCACACGGTTCTTTCTGAATGCTACCCTGACCAGAGAAGTCCACACGCAGTTCCTTCTGAACGCTACCCTGACCAGAGCAGTCCACACGGTTCCTTCTGAACGCTACCCTGACCAGAGCAGTCCACACGCAGTTCCTTCTGAACGCTACCCTGACCAGAGCAGTCCACACACGGTTCCTTCTGAACGCTACCCTGACCAGAGCAGTCCACACGGTTCCTTCTGAACGCTACCCTGACCAGAGCAGTCCACACGCGGTTCCTTCTGAACGCTACCCTGACCAGAGCAGTCCACGGTTCCTTCTGAACACTACCCTGACCAGAGCAGTCCACACGGTTCCTTCTGAACGCTACCCTGACAGGAGCAGTCCACACGGTTCCTTCTGAACGCTACCCTGACCAGAGCAGTCCCCACGCAGTTCCTTCTGAACACACTCCTGACCAGAGCAGTCCACACGGTTCCTTCTGAACGCTACCCTGACCAGAGAAGTCCACACGCGGTTCCTTCTGAACGCTACCCTGACCAGAGCAGTCCACACGGTTCCTTCTGAACGCTACCCTGACCAGAGCAGTCCACACGCAGTTCCTTCTGAACGCTACCCTGACCAGAGCAGTCCACACACGGTTCCTTCTGAACGCTACCCTGACCAGAGCAGTCCACACGGTTCCTTCTGAACGCTACCCTGACCAGAGCAGTCCACACGCGGTTCCTTCTGAACGCTACCCTGACCAGAGCAGTCCACACGGTTCCTCTGAACGCTACCCTGACCAGAGCAGTCCACGGTTCCTTCTGAACACTACAATGACCAGAGCAGTCCACACGGTTCCTTCTGAACGCTACCCTGACCAGAGCAGTCCACACGGTTCCTTCTGAACGCTACCCTGACCAGAGCAGTCCCCACGCAGTTCCTTCTGAACACACTCCTGACCAGAGCAGTCCACACGGTTCCTTCTGAACGCTACCCTGACCAGAGCAGTCCACACGCGGTTCCTTCTGAACGCTACCCTGACCAGAGCAGTCCACACGGTTCCTTCTGAACGCTACCCTGACCAGAGCAGTCCCCACACGGTTCCTTCTGAACGCTACCCTGACCAGAGCAGTCCACACGGTTCCTTCTGAACGCTACCCTGACCAGAGCAGTCCACACGGTTCCTTCTGAACGCTACCCTGACCAGAGCAGTCCACACGGTTCCTTCTGAACGCTACCCTGACCAGAGCAGTCCACACGGTTCCTTCTGAACGCTACCCTGACCAGAGCAGTCCACACGGTTCCTTCTGAACGCTACCCTGACCAGAGAAGTCCACACGCGGTTCCTTCTGAACACTACCCTGACCAGAGCAGTCCACACGCGGTTCCTTCTGAACGCTACCCTGACCAGAGCAGTCCACACGGTTCCTTCTGAACGCTACCCTGACCAGAGCAGTCCACACGGTTCCTTCTGAACGTTACCCTGACCAGAGAAGTCCACACGGTTCTTTCTGAATGCTACCCTGACCAGAGAAGTCCACACGCAGTTCCTTCTGAACGCTACCCTGACCAGAGCAGTCCACACGGTTCCTTCTGAACGCTACCCTGACCAGAGCAGTCCACACGGTTCCTTCTGAACGCTACCCTGACCAGAGCAGTCCACACGCGGTTCCTTCTGAACGCTACCCTGACCAGAGCAGTCCACACGGTTCCTTCTGAACGCTACCCTGACCAGAGCAGTCCACACGGTTCCTTCTGAACGCTACCCTGACTAGAGCAGTCCCCACGCAGTTCCTTCTGAACACTACCCTGACCAGAGCAGTCCACACGGTTCCTTCTGAACGCTACCCTGACCAGAGCAGTCCACACGCGTTTCCTTCTGAACGCTACCCCGACCAGAGCAGTCCACACGCGCTTCCTTCTGAACGCTACCCTGACCAGAGCAGTCCACACGGTTCCTTCTGAACGCTACCCTGACCAGAGCAGTCCCTACGCGGTTCCTTCTGAACGCTACCCTGACCAGAGCAGTCCACACGGTTTCTTCTGAACGCTACCCTGACCAGAGCAGTCCACACGGTTCCTTCTGAACGCTACCCTGACCAGAGCAGTCCACACGGTTCCTTCTGAACGTTACCCTGACCAGAGAAGTCCACACGGTTCCTTCTGAACGCTACCCTGACCAGAGCAGTCCACACGCAGTTCCTTCTGAACGCTACCCTGACCAGAGCAGTCCACACACGGTTCCTTCTGAACGCTACCCTGACCAGAGCAGTCCACACGGTTCCTTCTGAACGCTACCCTGACCAGAGCAGTCCACACGCGGTTCCTTCTGAACGCTACCCTGACCAGAGCAGTCCACACGGTTCCTCTGAACGCTACCCTGACCAGAGCAGTCCACGGTTCCTTCTGAACACTACAATGACCAGAGCAGTCCACACGGTTCCTTCTGAACGCTACCCTGACCAGAGCAGTCCACACGGTTCCTTCTGAACGCTACCCTGACCAGAGCAGTCCCCACGCAGTTCCTTCTGAACACACTCCTGACCAGAGCAGTCCACACGGTTCCTTCTGAACGCTACCCTGACCAGAGCAGTCCACACGCGGTTCCTTCTGAACGCTACCCTGACCAGAGCAGTCCACACGGTTCCTTCTGAACGCTACCCTGACCAGAGCAGTCCCCACACGGTTCCTTCTGAACGCTACCCTGACCAGAGCAGTCCACACGGTTCCTTCTGAACGCTACCCTGACCAGAGCAGTCCACACGGTTCCTTCTGAACGCTACCCTGACCAGAGCAGTCCACACGGTTCCTTCTGAACGCTACCCTGACCAGAGCAGTCCACACGGTTCCTTCTGAACGCTACCCTGACCAGAGCAGTCCACACGGTTCCTTCTGAACGCTACCCTGACCAGAGAAGTCCACACGCGGTTCCTTCTGAACACTACCCTGACCAGAGCAGTCCACACGCGGTTCCTTCTGAACGCTACCCTGACCAGAGCAGTCCACACGGTTCCTTCTGAACGCTACCCTGACCAGAGCAGTCCACACGGTTCCTTCTGAACGTTACCCTGACCAGAGAAGTCCACACAGTTCTTTCTGAATGCTACCCTGACCAGAGAAGTCCACACGCAGTTCCTTCTGAACGCTACCCTGACCAGAGCAGTCCACACGGTTCCTTCTGAACGCTACCCTGACCAGAGCAGTCCACACGCAGTTCCTTCTGAACGCTACCCTGACCAGAGCAGTCCACACACGGTTCCTTCTGAACGCTACCCTGACCAGAGCAGTCCACACGGTTCCTTCTGAACGCTACCCTGACCAGAGCAGTCCACACGCGGTTCCTTCTGAACGCTACCCTGACCAGAGCAGTCCACGGTTCCTTCTGAACACTACCCTGACCAGAGCAGTCCACACGGTTCCTTCTGAACGCTACCCTGACAGGAGCAGTCCACACGGTTCCTTCTGAACGCTACCCTGACCAGAGCAGTCCCCACGCAGTTCCTTCTGAACACACTCCTGACCAGAGCAGTCCACACGGTTCCTTCTGAACGCTACCCTGACCAGAGCAGTCCACACGCGGTTCCTTCTGAATGCTACCCTGACCAGAGCAGTCCACACGGTTCCTTCTGAACGCTACCCTGACCAGAGCAGTCCACACGGTTCCTTCTGAACGCTACCCTGACCAGAGCAGTCCCCACACGGTTCCTTCTGAACGCTACCCTGACCAGAGCAGTCCACACGGTTCCTTCTGAACGCTACCCTGACCAGAGCAGTCCACACGGTTCCTTCTGAACGCTACCCCCACCAGAGCAGTCCACACGGTTCCTTCTGAACGCTACCCTGACCAGAGCAGTCCACACGGTTCCTTCTGAACGCTACCCTGACCAGAGCAGTCCACACGGTTCCTTCTGAACGCTACCCTGACCAGAGAAGTCCACACGCGGTTCCTTCTGAACACTACCCTGACCAGAGCAGTCCACACGCGGTTCCTTCTGAACGCTACCCTGACCAGAGCAGTCTACACGGTTCCTTCTGAACGCTACCCTGACCAGAGCAGTCCACACGCAGTTCCTTCTGAACGCTACCCTGACCAGAGAAGTCCACACGCGGTTCCTTCTGAACACTACCCTGACCAGAGCAGTCCACACGCGGTTCCTTCTGAACGCTACCCTGACCAGAGCAGTCCACACGGTTCCTTCTGAACGCTACCCTGACCAGAGCAGTCCACACGGTTCCTTCTGAACGTTACCCTGACCAGAGAAGTCCACACGGTTCTTTCTGAATGCTACCCTGACCAGAGAAGTCCACACGCAGTTCCTTCTGAACGCTACCCTGACCAGAGCAGTCCACACGGTTCCTTCTGAACGCTACCCTGACCAGAGCAGTCCACACGGTTCCTTCTGAACGCTACCCTGACCAGAGCAGTCCACACGCGGTTCCTTCTGAACGCTACCCTGACCAGAGCAGTCCACACGGTTCCTTCTGAACGCTACCCTGACCAGAGCAGTCCACACGGTTCCTTCTGAACGCTACCCTGACTAGAGCAGTCCCCACGCAGTTCCTTCTGAACACTACCCTGACCAGAGCAGTCCACACGGTTCCTTCTGAACGCTACCCTGACCAGAGCAGTCCACACGCGTTTCCTTCTGAACGCTACCCCGACCAGAGCAGTCCACACGCGCTTCCTTCTGAACGCTACCCTGACCAGAGCAGTCCACACGGTTCCTTCTGAACGCTACCCTGACCAGAGCAGTCCCTACGCGGTTCCTTCTGAACGCTACCCTGACCAGAGCAGTCCACACGGTTCCTTCTGAACGCTACCCTGACCAGAGCAGTCCACACGGTTCCTTCTGAACGCTACCCTGACCAGAGCAGTCCACACGGTTCCTTCTGAACGTTACCCTGACCAGAGAAGTCCACACGGTTCCTTCTGAACGCTACCCTGACCAGAGCAGTCCACACGCAGTTCCTTCTGAACGCTACCCTGACCAGAGCAGTCCACACACGGTTCCTTCTGAACGCTACCCTGACCAGAGCAGTCCACACGGTTCCTTCTGAACGCTACCCTGACCAGAGCAGTCCACACGCGGTTCCTTCTGAACGCTACCCTGACCAGAGCAGTCCACACGGTTCCTCTGAACGCTACCCTGACCAGAGCAGTCCACGGTTCCTTCTGAACACTACAATGACCAGAGCAGTCCACACGGTTCCTTCTGAACGCTACCCTGACCAGAGCAGTCCACACGGTTCCTTCTGAACGCTACCCTGACCAGAGCAGTCCCCACGCAGTTCCTTCTGAACACACTCCTGACCAGAGCAGTCCACACGGTTCCTTCTGAACGCTACCCTGACCAGAGCAGTCCACACGCGGTTCCTTCTGAACGCTACCCTGACCAGAGCAGTCCACACGGTTCCTTCTGAACGCTACCCTGACCAGAGCAGTCCCCACACGGTTCCTTCTGAACGCTACCCTGACCAGAGCAGTCCACACGGTTCCTTCTGAACGCTACCCTGACCAGAGCAGTCCACACGGTTCCTTCTGAACGCTACCCTGACCAGAGCAGTCCACACGGTTCCTTCTGAACGCTACCCTGACCAGAGCAGTCCACACGGTTCCTTCTGAACGCTACCCTGACCAGAGCAGTCCACACGGTTCCTTCTGAACGCTACCCTGACCAGAGAAGTCCACACGCGGTTCCTTCTGAACACTACCCTGACCAGAGCAGTCCACACGCGGTTCCTTCTGAACGCTACCCTGACCAGAGCAGTCCACACGGTTCCTTCTGAACGCTACCCTGACCAGAGCAGTCCACACGGTTCCTTCTGAACGTTACCCTGACCAGAGAAGTCCACACGGTTCTTTCTGAATGCTACCCTGACCAGAGAAGTCCACACGCAGTTCCTTCTGAACGCTACCCTGACCAGAGCAGTCCACACGGTTCCTTCTGAACGCTACCCTGACCAGAGCAGTCCACACGCAGTTCCTTCTGAACGCTACCCTGACCAGAGCAGTCCACACACGGTTCCTTCTGAACGCTACCCTGACCAGAGCAGTCCACACGGTTCCTTCTGAACGCTACCCTGACCAGAGCAGTCCACACGCGGTTCCTTCTGAACGCTACCCTGACCAGAGCAGTCCACGGTTCCTTCTGAACACTACCCTGACCAGAGCAGTCCACACGGTTCCTTCTGAACGCTACCCTGACAGGAGCAGTCCACACGGTTCCTTCTGAACGCTACCCTGACCAGAGCAGTCCCCACGCAGTTCCTTCTGAACACACTCCTGACCAGAGCAGTCCACACGGTTCCTTCTGAACGCTACCCTGACCAGAGCAGTCCACACGCGGTTCCTTCTGAATGCTACCCTGACCAGAGCAGTCCACACGGTTCCTTCTGAACGCTACCCTGACCAGAGCAGTCCACACGGTTCCTTCTGAACGCTACCCTGACCAGAGCAGTCCCCACACGGTTCCTTCTGAACGCTACCCTGACCAGAGCAGTCCACACGGTTCCTTCTGAACGCTACCCTGACCAGAGCAGTCCACACGGTTCCTTCTGAACGCTACCCCCACCAGAGCAGTCCACACGGTTCCTTCTGAACGCTACCCTGACCAGAGCAGTCCACACGGTTCCTTCTGAACGCTACCCTGACCAGAGCAGTCCACACGGTTCCTTCTGAACGCTACCCTGACCAGAGAAGTCCACACGCGGTTCCTTCTGAACACTACCCTGACCAGAGCAGTCCACACGCGGTTCCTTCTGAACGCTACCCTGACCAGAGCAGTCTACACGGTTCCTTCTGAACGCTACCCTGACCAGAGCAGTCCACACGCAGTTCCTTCTGAACGCTACCCTGACCAGAGCAGTCCACACACGGTTCCTTCTGAACGCTACCCTGACCAGAGCAGTCCACACACGGTTCCTTCTGAACGCTACCCTGACCAGAGCAGTCCACACGTAGTTCCTTCTGAACGCTACCCTGACCAGAGCAGTCCACACGGTTCCTTCTGAACGCTACCCTGACCAGAGCAGTCCACACACGGTTCCTTCTGAACGCTACCCTGACCAGAGCAGTCCACACGGTTCCTTCTGAACAATACCCTGACCAGAGCAGTCCACACGGTTCCTTCTGAACGATACCCTGACCAGAGCAGTCCACACACGGTTCCTTCTGAACGCTACCTTGACCAGAGCAGTCCACACACGGTTCCTTCTGAACGCTACCCTGACCAGAGCAGTCCACACTGTTTCTTTTGACTTCTCTTCATCTTCCTGTTGCTATAATCTACACATAAAAATTGGTCTCAGTCCTAGATTAAGTGTTAGAGTAAAAACATTAGAAAAAAGACGTAGACTGTCTTCCCAAGGGGAGGTTCTCTAAGTAAGGCCCTTATTGAGACTGTAACTATACATGAGATGAGTGCCACTCCTGGGGTGCCACAAACAGGGTGTGGATATTATGGATAACATATTATACAGAGACACACTGTGGTCTCCTGGGGTGTATTCAAGATGCCCTGAGCATTGCTTGAGAGTTTTAAAATGTTAACAGTAATAGTATTGAATTGAATGTTTAGTTGCAATTAGTGTCAGTATAGCAGCTGACCCTGATAGTATGTATCTTGAGTACACCGCTAGAGTTGCAGTTCTGAACCATTCAGCCGCTGATGCAGGAGTCTGATTTACCAGCAGTGCTACATGTGACCAGGGGTCACCCAGCTTATATCATGTACAAATACACCTGTATGTGGGTGTTTATGTTTTGTTGGTATATATACACTGAGTGTACAAAACAAAACATGCACTAAATTCTGCTTACTATGCATGCACGGCAGTTTGAGGAAAATATAGACAACTGTTCTCTTTATAATGACAGTATATACACTGAATGTACAAAACATGCTCTTGCTGTGACATAGACTGACCAGGTGAATCCAGGTGAAAGCTATAATCCCTTATTGATGTCACCTGTTAAATCCCCTTCAATCAGTGTAGGTATAGGGGAGGAGACAGGTTAAAGAAGGATTTTTAAGCCTTGAGACAATTGAAACATGGATTGTGCATGTGTGCCAATCAGAGGGTGAATGGGCAAGACAAAAAATGTAAGTGCCTTTGAACGGGTATGGTAGTAGGTGCCAGGCGCACCGGTTTGTGTCAAGAACTGCAACACTGCTGGGTTTTTCACACTCAACAGTTTAATCGTGTGTATCAAGAATGGTCCACCACCCAAAGGACATCCAACACCTTGTAGAGTCCATGCTCCTACGAATTGAGGCTGTTCTGAGGGCAAAAGGAGGAGGGGGGTGCATCTTAATATTAGGAATGTGTTATTCATGTTTAGTACACTCAGTGAACCATCTAGTGGTTTAGTTTTTGTGTGGATGTGAACATGTATGTGCTTTTCAGCTTTTGAGTGAGTGATGTGTGTGTTAGTCGGACCAGTCGTTCTCTTCCAGCTCTGAGTCATCTTCGGAGTCAGAGTACTCGACAGCGATGCGTCTGGAGAGGATGGTGGCCACGTCATTCCCTACAGGCTCTCTCTTAGCCTGCTGTTCCTGCTGCTCCTGACCCTTCTTCAACTGGATACCTACAGCCAGGGAGAGAGACAGTTAGATACACTTCAACTAGATACCTACAGCCAGGGAGAGAGACAGTTAGATATACTTCAACTAGATACCTACAGCCAGGGAGAGAGACAGTTAGATATACTTCAACTAGATACCTACAGCCAGGGAGAGAGACAGTTAGATATACTTCAACTAGATACCTACAGCCAGGGAGAGAGACAGTTAGATATACTTCAACTAGATACCTACAGCCAGGGAGAGAGACAGTTAGATATACTTCAACTAGATACCTACAGCCAGGGAGAGAGACAGTTAGATACACTTCAACTAGATACCTACAGCCAGGGAGAGAGACAGTTAGATACACTTCAACTAGATACCTACAGCCAGGGAGAGAGACAGACACACTTCAACTAGATACCTACAGCCAGGGAGAGAGACAGTTAGATACACTTCAACTAGATACCTACAGCCAGGGAGAGAGACAGTTAGATACACTTCAACTAGATACCTACAGCCAGGGAGAGAGACAGCTAGATACACTTCAACTAGATACCTACAGCCAGGGAGAGAGACAGTTAGATACACTTCAACTAGATACCTACAGCCAGGGAGAGAGACAGTTAGATACACTTCAACTAGATACCTACAGCCAGGGAGAGAGACAGTTAGATATACTTCAACTAGATACCTACAGCCAGGGAGAGAGACAGTTAGATACACTTCAACTAGATACCTACAGCCAGGGAGAGAGACAGTTAGATACACTTCAACTAGATACCTACAGCCAGGGAGAGAGACAGTTAGATACACTTCAACTAGATACCTACAGCCAGGGAGAGAGACAGACACACTTCAACTAGATACCTACAGCCAGGGAGAGAGACAGTTAGGTACACTTCAACTAGATACCTACAGCCAGGGAGAGAGACAGTTAGATACACTTCAACTACATACCTACAGCCAGGGAGAGAGACAGTTAGATACACTTCAACTAGATACCTACAGCCAGGGAGAGAGACAGTTAGATACACTTCAACTAGATACCTACAGCCAGGGAGAGAGACAGACACACTTCAACTAGATACCTACAGCCAGGGAGAGAGACAGTTAGATACACTTCAACTGGATACCTACAGCCAGGGAGAGAGACAGACACACTTCAACTAGATACCTACAGCCAGGGAGAGAGACAGTTAGATACACTTCAACTAGATACCTACAGCCAGGGAGAGAGACAGTTAGATACACTTCAACTGGATACCTACAGCCAGGGAGAGAGACAGACACACTTCAACTAGATACCTACAGCCAGGGAGAGAGACAGACACACTTCAACTAGATACCTACAGCCAGGGAGAGAGACAGTTAGATACACTTCAACTAGATACCTACAGCCAGGGAGAGAGACAGTTAGACACACTTCAACTAGATACCTACAGCCAGGGAGAGAGACAGACACACTTCAACTAGATACCTACAGCCAGGGAGAGAGACAGTTAGATACACTTCAACTAGATACCTACAGCCAGGGAGAGAGACAGTTAGATATACTTCAACTAGATACCTACAGCCAGGGAGAGAGACAGTTAGATACACTTCAACTAGATACCTACAGCCAGGGAGAGAGACAGACACACTTCAACTAGATACCTACAGCCAGGGAGAGAGACAGTTAGATACACTTCAACTAGATACCTACAGCCAGGGAGAGAGACAGTTAGATACACTTCAACTAGATACCTACAGCCAGGGAGAGAGACAGTTAGATACACTTCAACTAGATACCTACAGCCAGGGAGAGAGACAGTTAGATACACTTCAACTAGATACCTACAGCCAGGGAGAGAGACAGTTAGACACACTTCAACTAGATACCTACAGCCAGGGAGAGAGACAGTTAGATACACTTCAACTACATACCTACAGCCAGGGAGAGAGACAGTTAGATATACTTCAACTAGATACCTACAGCCAGGGAGAGAGACAGTTAGATACACTTCAACTAGATACCTACAGCCAGGGAGAGAGACAGTTAGATACACTTCAACTAGATACCTACAGCCAGGGAGAGAGACAGACACACTTCAACTAGATACCTACAGCCAGGGAGAGAGACAGTTAGATACACTTCAACTAGATACCTACAGCCAGGGATAGAGACAGTTAGATACACTTCAACTAGATACCTACAGCCAGGGAGAGAGACAGTTAGATACACTTCAACTAGATACCTACAGCCAGGGAGAGAGACAGTTAGATACACTTCAACTAGATACCTACAGCCAGGGAGAGAGACAGTTAGGTACACTTCAACTAGATACCTACAGCCAGGGAGAGAGACAGTTAGACACACTTCAACTAGATACCTACAGCCAGGGAGAGAGACAGACACACTTCAACTAGATACCTACAGCCAGGGAGAGAGACAGTTAGATACACTTCAACTAGATACCTACAGCCAGGGAGAGAGACAGTTAGATATACTTCAACTAGATACCTACAGCCAGGGAGAGAGACAGTTAGATACACTTCAACTAGATACCTACAGCCAGGGAGAGAGACAGACACACTTCAACTAGATACCTACAGCCAGGGAGAGAGACAGTTAGATACACTTCAACTAGATACCTACAGCCAGGGAGAGAGACAGTTAGATATACTTCAACTAGATACCTACAGCCAGGGAGAGAGACAGTTAGATACACTTCAACTAGATACCTACAGCCAGGGAGAGAGACAGTTAGATACACTTCAACTAGATACCTACAGCCAGGGAGAGAGACAGTTAGATACACTTCAACTAGATACCTACAGCCAGGGAGAGAGACAGACACACTTCAACTAGATACCTACAGCCAGGGAGAGAGACAGTTAGATACACTTCAACTACATACCTACAGCCAGGGAGAGAGACAGTTAGATACACTTCAACTAGATACCTACAGCCAGGGAGAGAGACAGACACACTTCAACTAGATACCTACAGCCAGGGAGAGAGACAGTTAGATACACTTCAACTAGATACCTACAGCCAGGGAGAGAGACAGTTAGATACACTTCAACTAGATACCTACAGCCAGGGAGAGAGACAGTTAGGTACACTTCAACTAGATACCTACAGCCAGGGAGAGAGACAGTTAGACACACTTCAACTAGATACCTACAGCCAGGGAGAGAGACAGACACACTTCAACTAGATACCTACAGCCAGGGAGAGAGACAGTTAGATACACTTCAACTACATACCTACAGCCAGGGAGAGAGACAGTTAGATATACTTCAACTAGATACCTACAGCCAGGGAGAGAGACAGACACACTTCAACTAGATACCTACAGCCAGGGAGAGAGACAGTTAGATACACTTCAACTAGATACCTACAGCCAGGGAGAGAGACAGTTAGACACACTTCAACTAGATACCTACAGCCAGGGAGAGAGACAGTTAGATACACTTCAACTAGATACCTACAGCCAGGGAGAGAGACAGTTAGATACACTTCAACTAGATACCTACAGCCAGGGAGAGAGACAGTTAGATACACTTCAACTAGATACCTACAACCAAGGAGAGAGACAGTTAGATACACTTCAACTAGATACCTACAGCCAGGGAGAGAGACAGTTAGATACACTTCAACTAGATACCTACAGCCAGGGAGAGAGACAGTTAGATACACTTCAACTACATACCTACAGCCAGGGAGAGAGACAGACACACTTCAACTAGATACCTACAGCCAGGGAGAGAGACAGACACACTTCAACTAGATACCTACAGCCAGGGAGAGAGACAGACACACTTCAACTAGATACCTACAGCCAGGGAGAGAGACAGTTAGATACACTTCAACTAGATACCTACAGCCAGGAAGAGAGACAGTTAGATACACTTCAACTAGATACCTACAGCCAGGGAGAGAGACAGACACACTTCAACTAGATACCTACAGCCAGGGAGAGAGACAGTTAGATACACTTCAACTAGATACCTACAGCCAGGGAGAGAGACAGTTAGATACACTTCAACTAGATACCTACAGCCAGGGAGAGAGACAGTTAGATACACTTCAACTAGATACCTACAGCCAGGGAGAGAGACAGTTAGATACACTTCAACTAGATACCTACAGCCAGGGAGAGAGACAGTTAGATACACTTCAACTAGATACCTACAGCCATGGAGAGAGACAGTTAGATATACTTCAACTAGATACCTACAGCCAGGGAGAGAGACAGTTAGATACACTTCAACTAGATACCTACAGCCAGGGAGAGAGACAGACACACTTCAACTAGATACCTACAGCCAGGGAGAGAGACAGTTAGATACACTTCAACTACATACCTACAGCCAGGGAGAGAGACAGACACACTTCAACTAGATACCTACAGCCAGGGAGAGAGACAGTTAGATACACTTCAACTAGATACCTACAGCCAGGGAGAGAGACAGTTAGATATACTTCAACTAGATACCTACAGCCAGGGAGAGAGACAGTTAGATACACTTCAACTAGATACCTACAGCCAGGGAGAGAGACAGACACACTTCAACTAGATACCTACAGCCAGGGAGAGAGACAGTTAGATACACTTCAACTAGATACCTACAGCCAGGGAGAGAGACAGTTAGATACACTTCAACTAGATACCTACAGCCAGGGAGAGAGACAGACACACTTCAACTAGATACCTACAGCCAGGGAGAGAGACAGTTAGACACACTTCAACTAGATACCTACAGCCAGGGAGAGAGACAGTTAGATACACTTCAACTAGATACCTACAGCCAGGGAGAGAGACAGACACACTTCAACTAGATACCTACAGCCAGGGAGAGAGACAGTTAGATACACTTCAACTAGATACCTACAGCCAGGGAGAGAGACAGTTAGATACACTTCAACTAGATACCTACAGCCAGGGAGAGAGACAGTTAGATATACTTCAACTAGATACCTACAGCCAGGGAGAGAGACAGTTAGATACACTTCAACTACATACCTACAGCCAGGGAGAGAGACAGTTAGATATACTTCAACTAGATACCTACAGCCAGGGAGAGAGAGAGTTAGATACACTTCAACTAGATACCTACAGCCAGGGAGAGAGACAGTTAGATACACTTCAACTAGATACCTACAGCCAGGGAGAGAGACAGTTAGATATACTTCAACTAGATACCTACAGCCAGGGAGAGAGACAGTTAGATACACTTCAACTAGATACCTACAGCCAGGGAGATAGACAGTTAGATACACTTCAACTAGATACCTATAGCCAGGGAGAGAGACAGTTAGATACACTTCAACTAGATACCTACAGCCAGGGAGAGAGACAGTTAGATACACTTCAACTAGATACCTACAGCCAGGGAGAGAGACAGTTAGGTACACTTCAACTAGATACCTACAGCCAGGGAGAGAGACAGTTAGACACACTTCAACTAGATACCTACAGCCAGGGAGAGAGACAGACACACTTCAACTAGATACCTACAGCCAGGGAGAGAGACAGTTAGATACACTTCAACTAGATACCTACAGCCAGGGAGAGAGACAGTTAGATATACTTCAACTAGATACCTACAGCCAGGGAGAGAGACAGTTAGATACACTTCAACTAGATACCTACAGCCAGGGAGAGAGACAGACACACTTCAACTAGATACCTACAGCCAGGGAGAGAGACAGTTAGATACACTTCAACTAGATACCTACAGCCAGGGAGCGAGACAGTTAGATACACTTCAACTAGATACCTACAGCCAGGGAGAGAGACAGTTAGGTACACTTCAACTAGATACCTACAGCCAGGGAGAGAGACAGTGAGACACACTTCAACTAGATACCTACAGCCAGGGAGAGAGACAGACACACTTCAACTAGATACCTACAGCCAGGGAGAGAGACAGTTAGATACACTTCAACTACATACCTACAGCCAGGGAGAGAGACAGTTAGATATACTTCAACTAGATACCTACAGCCAGGGAGAGAGACAGACACACTTCAACTAGATACCTACAGCCAGGGAGAGAGACAGTTAGATACACTTTAACTAGATACCTACAGCCAGGGAGAGAGACAGTTAGATACACTTCAACTAGATACCTACAGCCAGGGAGAGAGACAGTTAGACACACTTCAACTAGATACCTACAGCCAGGGAGAGAGACAGTTAGATACACTTCAACTAGATACCTACTGCCAGGGAGAGAGACAGTAAATACACTTCAACTAGATACCTACAGCCAGGGAGAGAGACAGTTAGATATACTTCAACTAGATACCTACAGCCAGGGAGAGAGACAGTTAGATACACTTCAACTAGATACCTACAGCCAGGGAGAGAGACAGTTAGATACACTTCAACTAGATACCTACAGCCAGGGAGAGAGACAGTTAGATACACTTCAACTAGATACCTACAGCCAGGGAGAGAGACAGACACACTTCAACTAGATACCTACAGCCAGGGAGAGAGACAGTTAGACACACTTCAACTAGATACCTACAGCCAGGGAGAGAGACAGTTAGATACACTTCAACTAGATACCTACAGCCAGGGAGAGAGACAGACACACTTCAACTAGATACCTACAGCCAGGGAGAGAGACAGTTAGATACACTTCAACTAGATACCTACAGCCAGGGAGAGAGACAGTTAGATACACTTCAACTAGATACCTACAGCCAGGGAGAGAGACAGACACACTTCAACTAGATACCTACAGCCAGGGAGAGAGACAGTTAGATACACTTCAACTAGATACCTACAGCCAGGGAGAGAGACAGACACACTTCAACTAGATACCTACAGCCAGGGAGAGAGACAATTAGATACACTTCAACTAGATACCTACAGCCAGGGAGAGAGACAGTTAGATATACTTCAACTAGATACCTACAGCCAGGGAGAGAGACAGTTAGATACACTTCAACTAGATACCTACAGCCAGGGAGAGAGACAGTTAGATACACTTCAACTAGATACCTACAGCCAGGGAGAGAGACAGGTAGATACACTTCAACTAGATACCTACAGCCAGGGAGAGAGACAGTTAGATACACTTCAACTAGATACCTACAGCCAGGGAGAGAGACAGTTAGATACACTTCAACTAGATACCTACAGCCAGGGAGAGAGACAGTTAGATATACTTCAACTAGATACCTACAGCCAGGGAGAGAGACAGTTAGATACACTTCAACTAGATACCTACAGCCAGAGAGAGAGACAGTTAGATACACTTCAACTAGATACCTACAGCCAGGGAGAGAGACAGTTAGATATACTTCAACTAGATACCTACAGCCAGGGAGAGAGACAGTTAGATACACTTCAACTAGATACCTACAGCCAGGGAGAGAGACAGACACACTTCAACTAGATACCTACAGCCAGGGAGAGAGACAGTTAGATACACTTCAACTAGATACCTACAGCCAGGGAGAGAGACAGTTAGATACACTTCAACTAGATACCTACAGCCAGGGAGAGAGACAGTTAGATACACTTCAACTAGATACCTACAGCCAGGGAGAGAGACAGTTAGATATACTTCAACTAGATACCTACAGCCAGGGAGAGAGACAGTTAGATACACTTCAACTAGATACCTACAGCCAGGGAGAGAGACAGTTAGATACACTTCAACTAGATACCTACAGCCAGGGAGAGAGACAGTTAGATACACTTCAACTAGATACCTACAGCCAGGGAGAGAGACAGTTAGATACACTTCAACTAGATACCTACAGCCAGGGAGAGAGACAGTTAGATACACTTCAACTAGATACCTACAGCCAGGGAGAGAGACAGACACACTTCAACTAGATACCTACAGCCAGGGAGAGAGACAGTTAGATATACTTCAACTAGATACCTACAGCCAGGGAGAGAGACAGTTAGATACACTTCAACTAGATACCTACAGCCAGGGAGAGAGACAGTTAGATACACTTCAACTAGATACCTACAGCCAGGGAGAGAGACAGTTAGATACACATCAACTAGATACCTACAGCCAGGGAGAGAGACAGTTAGATATACTTCAACTAGATACCTACAGCCAGGGAGAGAGACAGTTAGATACACTTCAACTAGATACCTACAGACAGGGAGAGAGACAGTTAGATACACTTCAACTAGATACCTACAGCCAGGGAGAGAGACAGTTAGATACACTTCAACTAGATACCTACAGCCAGGGAGAGAGACAGTTAGATACACTTCAACTAGATACCTACAGCCAGGGAGAGAGACAGTTAGATACACTTCAACTAGATACCTACAGCCAGGGAGAGAGACAGACACACTTCAACTAGATACCTACAGACAGGGAGAGAGACAGTTAGATACACTTCAACTAGATACCTACAGCCAGGGAGAGAGACAGTTAGATACACTTCAACTAGATACCTACAGCCAGGGAGAGAGACAGTTAGATACACTTCAACTAGATACCTACAGCCAGGGAGAGAGACAGTTAGGTACACTTCAACTAGATACCTACAGCCAGGGAGAGAGACAGTTAGACACACTTCAACTAGATACCTACAGCCAGGGAGAGAGACAGACACACTTCAACTAGATACCTACAGCCAGGGAGAGAGACAGTTAGATACACTTCAACTAGATACCTACAGCCAGGGAGAGAGACAGTTAGATATACTTCAACTAGATACCTACAGCCAGGGAGAGAGACAGTTAGATACACTTCAACTAGATACCTACAGCCAGGGAGAGAGACAGACACACTTCAACTAGATACCTACAGCCAGGGAGAGAGACAGTTAGATACACTTCAACTAGATACCTACAGCCAGGGAGCGAGACAGTTAGATACACTTCAACTAGATACCTACAGCCAGGGAGAGAGACAGTTAGGTACACTTCAACTAGATACCTACAGCCAGGGAGAGAGACAGTGAGACACACTTCAACTAGATACCTACAGCCAGGGAGAGAGACAGACACACTTCAACTAGATACCTACAGCCAGGGAGAGAGACAGTTAGATACACTTCAACTACATACCTACAGCCAGGGAGAGAGACAGTTAGATATACTTCAACTAGATACCTACAGCCAGGGAGAGAGACAGACACACTTCAACTAGATACCTACAGCCAGGGAGAGAGACAGTTAGATACACTTTAACTAGATACCTACAGCCAGGGAGAGAGACAGTTAGATACACTTCAACTAGATACCTACAGCCAGGGAGAGAGACAGTTAGACACACTTCAACTAGATACCTACAGCCAGGGAGAGAGACAGTTAGATACACTTCAACTAGATACCTACTGCCAGGGAGAGAGACAGTAAATACACTTCAACTAGATACCTACAGCCAGGGAGAGAGACAGTTAGATATACTTCAACTAGATACCTACAGCCAGGGAGAGAGACAGTTAGATACACTTCAACTAGATACCTACAGCCAGGGAGAGAGACAGTTAGATACACTTCAACTAGATACCTACAGCCAGGGAGAGAGACAGTTAGATACACTTCAACTAGATACCTACAGCCAGGGAGAGAGACAGACACACTTCAACTAGATACCTACAGCCAGGGAGAGAGACAGTTAGACACACTTCAACTAGATACCTACAGCCAGGGAGAGAGACAGTTAGATACACTTCAACTAGATACCTACAGCCAGGGAGAGAGACAGACACACTTCAACTAGATACCTACAGCCAGGGAGAGAGACAGTTAGATACACTTCAACTAGATACCTACAGCCAGGGAGAGAGACAGTTAGATACACTTCAACTAGATACCTACAGCCAGGGAGAGAGACAGACACACTTCAACTAGATACCTACAGCCAGGGAGAGAGACAGTTAGATACACTTCAACTAGATACCTACAGCCAGGGAGAGAGACAGACACACTTCAACTAGATACCTACAGCCAGGGAGAGAGACAATTAGATACACTTCAACTAGATACCTACAGCCAGGGAGAGAGACAGTTAGATATACTTCAACTAGATACCTACAGCCAGGGAGAGAGACAGTTAGATACACTTCAACTAGATACCTACAGCCAGGGAGAGAGACAGTTAGATACACTTCAACTAGATACCTACAGCCAGGGAGAGAGACAGGTAGATACACTTCAACTAGATACCTACAGCCAGGGAGAGAGACAGTTAGATACACTTCAACTAGATACCTACAGCCAGGGAGAGAGACAGTTAGATACACTTCAACTAGATACCTACAGCCAGGGAGAGAGACAGTTAGATATACTTCAACTAGATACCTACAGCCAGGGAGAGAGACAGTTAGATACACTTCAACTAGATACCTACAGCCAGAGAGAGAGACAGTTAGATACACTTCAACTAGATACCTACAGCCAGGGAGAGAGACAGTTAGATATACTTCAACTAGATACCTACAGCCAGGGAGAGAGACAGTTAGATACACTTCAACTAGATACCTACAGCCAGGGAGAGAGACAGACACACTTCAACTAGATACCTACAGCCAGGGAGAGAGACAGTTAGATACACTTCAACTAGATACCTACAGCCAGGGAGAGAGACAGTTAGATACACTTCAACTAGATACCTACAGCCAGGGAGAGAGACAGTTAGATACACTTCAACTAGATACCTACAGCCAGGGAGAGAGACAGTTAGATATACTTCAACTAGATACCTACAGCCAGGGAGAGAGACAGTTAGATACACTTCAACTAGATACCTACAGCCAGGGAGAGAGACAGTTAGATACACTTCAACTAGATACCTACAGCCAGGGAGAGAGACAGTTAGATACACTTCAACTAGATACCTACAGCCAGGGAGAGAGACAGTTAGATACACTTCAACTAGATACCTACAGCCAGGGAGAGAGACAGTTAGATACACTTCAACTAGATACCTACAGCCAGGGAGAGAGACAGACACACTTCAACTAGATACCTACAGCCAGGGAGAGAGACAGTTAGATATACTTCAACTAGATACCTACAGCCAGGGAGAGAGACAGTTAGATACACTTCAACTAGATACCTACAGCCAGGGAGAGAGACAGTTAGATACACTTCAACTAGATACCTACAGCCAGGGAGAGAGACAGTTAGATACACATCAACTAGATACCTACAGCCAGGGAGAGAGACAGTTAGATATACTTCAACTAGATACCTACAGCCAGGGAGAGAGACAGTTAGATACACTTCAACTAGATACCTACAGACAGGGAGAGAGACAGTTAGATACACTTCAACTAGATACCTACAGCCAGGGAGAGAGACAGTTAGATACACTTCAACTAGATACCTACAGCCAGGGAGAGAGACAGTTAGATACACTTCAACTAGATACCTACAGCCAGGGAGAGAGACAGTTAGATACACTTCAACTAGATACCTACAGCCAGGGAGAGAGACAGACACACTTCAACTAGATACCTACAGACAGGGAGAGAGACAGTTAGACACACTTCAACTAGATACCTACAGCCAGGGAGAGAGAGGCGTGTTAGATACACTTCAACTAGATACCTACAGCCAGGGAGAGAGACAGTTAGATACACTTCAACTAGATACCTACAGCCAGGGAGAGAGACAGTTAGATACACTTCAACTAGATACCTACAGCCAGGGAGAGAGACAGTTAGATACACTTCAACTAGATACCTACAGCCAGGGAGAGAGACAGTTAGATACACTTCAACTAGATACCTACAGCCAGGGAGAGAGACAGTTAGATACACTTCAACTAGATACCTACAGCCAGGGAGAGAGACAGTTAGGTACACTTCAACTAGATACCTACAGCCAGGGAGAGAGACAGTTAGACACACTTCAACTAGATACCTACAGCCAGGGAGAGAGACAGTTAGATACACTTCAACTAGATACCTACAGCCAGGGAGAGAGACAGTTAGATACACTTCAACTAGATACCTACAGCCAGGGAGAGAGACAGTTAGACACACTTCAACTAGATACCTACAGCCAGGGAGAGAGACAGTTAGATACACTTCAACTAGATACCTACAGCCAGGGAGAGAGACAGTTAGACACACTTCAACTAGATACCTACAGCCAGGGAGAGAGACAGACACACTTCAACTAGATACCTACAGCCAGGGAGAGAGACAGTTAGACACACTTCAACTAGATACCTACAGCCAGGGAGAGAGACAGTTAGATACACTTCAACTAGATGCCGACAGCCAGGGAGAGAGACAGTTAGACACACTTCAACTAGATACCTACAGCCAGGGAGAGAGACAGTTAGATACACTTCAACTAGATACCTACAGCCAGGGAGAGAGACAGACACACTTCAACTAGATACCTACAGCCAGGGAGAGAGACAGTTAGATACACTTCAACTAGATACCTACAGCCAGGGAGAGAGACAGACACACTTCAACTAGATACCTACAGCCAGGGAGAGAGACAATTAGATACCCTTCAACTAGATACCTACAGCCAGGGAGAGAGACAGTTAGATATACTTCAACTAGATACCTACAGCCAGGGAGAGAGACAGTTAGATACACTTCAACTAGATACCTACAGCCAGGGAGAGAGACAGTTAGATACACTTCAACTAGATACCTACAGCCAGGGAGAGAGACAGTTAGATACACTTCAACTAGATACCTACAGCCAGGGAGAGAGACAGTTAGATACACTTCAACTAGATACCTACAGCCAGGGAGAGAGACAGACACACTTCAACTAGATACCTACAGCCAGGGAGAGAGACAGTTAGATACACTTCAACTAGATACCTACAGCCAGGGAGAGAGACAGTTAGATACACTTCAACTAGATACCTACAGCCAGGGAGAGAGACAGTTAGATACACTTCAACTAGATACCTACAGCCAGGGAGAGAGACAGTTAGATACACTTCAACTAGATACCTACAGCCAGGGAGAGAGACAGACACACTTCAACTAGATACCTACAGCCAGGGAGAGAGACAGTTAGATATACTTCAACTAGATACCTACAGCCAGGGAGAGAGACAGTTAGATACACTTCAACTAGATACCTACAGCCAGGGAGAGAGACAGTTAGATACACTTCAACTAGATACCTACAGCCAGGGAGAGAGACAGTTAGATACACTTCAACTAGATACCTACAGCCAGGGAGAGAGACAGTTAGATACACTTCAACTAGATACCTACAGCCAGGGAGAGAGACAGTTAGATACACTTCAACTAGATACCTACAGCCAGGGAGAGAGACAGACACATTTCAACTAGATACCTACAGCCAGGGAGAGAGACAGTTAGATACACTTCAACTAGATACCTACAGCCAGGGAGAGAGACAGTTAGATATACTTCAACTAGATACCTACAGCCAGGGAGAGAGACAGTTAGACACACTTCAACTAGATACCTACAGCCAGGGAGAGAGACAGTTAGATACACTTCAACTAGATACCTACAACCAGGGAGAGAGACAGTTAGATACACTTCAACTAGATACCTACAGCCAGGGAGAGAGACAGTTAGATACACTTCAACTAGATGCCTACAGCCAGGGAGAGAGACAGACACACTTCAACTAGATACCTACAGCCAGGGAGAGAGACAGTTAGATACACTTCAACTAGATACCTACAGCCAGGGAGAGAGACAGACACATTTCAACTAGATACCTACAGCCAGGGAGAGAGACAGTTAGATACACTTCAACTAGATACCTACAGCCAGGGAGAGAGACAGTTAGATATACTTCAACTAGATACCTACAGCCAGGGAGAGAGACAGTTAGACACACTTCAACTAGATACCTACAGCCAGGGAGAGAGACAGTTAGATACACTTCAACTAGATACCTACAGCCAGGGAGAGAGACAGTTAGATACACTTCAACTAGATACCTACAGCCAGGGAGAGAGACAGTTAGATACACTTCAACTAGATGCCTACAGCCAGGGAGAGAGACAGACACACTTCAACTAGATACCTACAGCCAGGGAGAGAGACAGTTAGATACACTTCAACTAGATACCTACAGCCAGGGAGAGAGACAGTTAGATACACTTCAACTAGATACCTACAGTCAGGGAGAGAGACAGACACACTTCAACTAGATACCTACAGCCAGGGAGAGAGACAGTTAGATACACTTCAACTAGATACCTACAGCCAGGGAGAGAGACAGTTAGATACACTTCAACTAGATACCTACAGCCAGGGAGAGAGACAGTTAGATATACTTCAACTAGATACCTACAGCCAGGGAGAGAGACAGTTAGATACACTTCAACTAGATACCTACAGCCAGGGAGAGAGACAGTTAGATACACTTCAACTAGATACCTACAGCCAGGGAGAGAGACAGTTAGATACACTTCAACTAGATACCTACAGCCAGGGAGAGAGACAGTTAGATACACTTCAACTAGATACCTACAGCCAGGGAGAGAGACAGTTAGATACACTTCAACTAGATACCTACAGCCAGGGAGAGAGACAGTTAGATACACTTCAACTAGATACCTACAGCCAGGGAGAGAGACAGTTAGATACACTTCAACTAGATACCTACAGCCAGGGAGAGAGACAGTTAGATACACTTCAACTAGATACCTACAGCCAGGGAGAGAGACAGACACACTTCAACTAGATACCTACAGCCAGGGAGAGAGACAGTTAGATACACTTCAACTAGATACCTACAGACAGGGAGAGAGACAGTTAGATACACTTCAACTAGATACCTACAGCCAGGGAGAGAGACAGTTAGATATACTTCAACTAGATACCTACAGCCAGGGAGAGAGACAGTTAGATACACTTCAACTAGATACCTACAGCCAGGGAGAGAGACAGTTAGATACACTTCAACTAGATACCTACAGCCAGGGAGAGAGACAGACACATTTCAACTAGATACCTACAGCCAGGGAGAGAGACAGTTAGATACACTTCAACTAGATACCTACAGCCAGGGAGAGAGACAGTTAGACACACTTCAACTAGATACCTACAGCCAGGGAGAGAGACAGTTAGATACACTTCAACTAGATACCTACAGCCAGGGAGAGAGACAGTTAGATACACTTCAACTAGATACCTACAGCCAGGGAGAGAGACAGACACACTTCAACTAGATACCTACAGCCAGGGAGAGAGACAGTTAGATACACTTCAACTAGATACCTACAGCCAGGGAGAGAGACAGATACACTTCAACTAGATACCTACAGCCAGGGAGAGAGACAGTTAGATATACTTCAACTAGATACCTACAGCCAGGGAGAGAGACAGTTAGATACACTTCAACTAGATACCTACAGCCAGGGAGAGAGACAGTTAGATATACTTCAACTAGATACCTACAGCCAGGGAGAGAGACAGTTAGATACACTTCAACTAGATACCTACAGCCAGGGAGAGAGACAGTTAGATACACTTCAACTAGATACCTACAGCCAGGGAGAGAGACAGTTAGATACACTTCAACTAGATACCTACAGCCAGGGAGAGAGACAGTTAGACACACTTCAACTAGATACCTACAGCCAGGGAGAGAGACAGTTAGATACACTTCAACTAGATACCTACAGCCAGGGAGAGAGACAGTTAGATATACTTCAACTAGATACCTACAGCCAGGGAGAGAGACAGTTAGATACACTTCAACTAGATACCTACAGCCAGGGAGAGAGACAGTTAGATACACTTCAACTAGATACCTACAGCCAGGGAGAGAGACAGTTAGATACACTTCAACTAGATACCTACAGCCAGGGAGAGAGACAGTTAGATACACTTCAACTAGATACCTACAGCCAGGGAGAGAGACAGTTAGATACACTTCAACTAGATACCTACAGCCAGGGAGAGAGACAGTTAGATACACTTCAACTAGATACCTACAGCCAGGGAGAGAGACAGTTAGATACACTTCAACTAGATACCTACAGCCAGGGAGAGAGACAGTTAGATACACTTCAACTAGATACCTACAGCCAGGGAGAGAGACAGTTAGATACACTTCAACTAGATACCTACAGCCAGGGAGAGAGACAGTTAGATACACTTCAACTAGATACCTACAGCCAGGGAGAGAGACAGTTAGATACACTTCAACTAGATACCTACAGCCAGGGAGAGAGACAGTTAGATACACTTCAACTAGATACCTACAGCCAGGGAGAGAGACAGTTAGATACACTTCAACTAGATACCTACAGCCAGGGAGAGAGACAGTTAGATACACTTCAACTAGATACCTACAGCCAGGGAGAGAGACAGTTAGATACACTTCAACTAGATACCTACAGCCAGGGAGAGAGACAGTTAGATACACTTCAACTAGATACCTACAGCCAGGGAGAGAGACAGTTAGATACACTTCAACTAGATACCTACAGCCAGGGAGAGAGACAGTTAGATACACTTCAACTAGATACCTACAGCCAGGGAGAGAGACAGTTAGATACACTTCAACTAGATACCTACAGCCAGGGAGAGAGACAGTTAGATACACTTCAACTAGATACCTACAGCCAGGGAGAGAGACAGTTAGATACACTTCAACTAGATACCTACAGCCAGGGAGAGAGACAGACACATTTCAACTAGATACCTACAGCCAGGGAGAGAGACAGTTAGATACACTTCAACTAGATACCTACAGCCAGGGAGAGAGACAGATACACTTCAACTAGATACCTACAGCCAGGGAGAGAGACAGACACATTTCAACTAGATACCTACAGCCAGGGAGAGAGACAGTTAGATACACTTCAACTAGATACCTACAGCCAGGGAGAGAGACAGTTAGATACACTTCAACTAGATACCTACAGCCAGGGAGAGAGACAGTTAGATACACTTCAACTAGATACCTACAGCCAGGGAGAGAGACAGTTAGATACACTTCAACTAGATACCTACAGCCAGGGAGAGAGACAGTTAGATACACTTCAACTAGATACCTACAGCCAGGGAGAGAGACAGTTAGATACACTTCAACTAGATACCTACAGCCAGGGAGAGAGACAGTTAGATACACTTCAACTAGATACCTACAGCCAGGGAGAGAGACAGTTAGATACACTTCAACTAGATACCTACAGCCAGGGAGAGAGACAGACACATTTCAACTAGATACCTACAGCCAGGGAGAGAGACAGTTAGATACACTTCAACTAGATACCTACAGCCAGGGAGAGAGACAGACACATTTCAACTAGATACCTACAGCCAGGGAGAGAGACAGTTAGATACACTTCAACTAGATACCTACAGCCAGGGAGAGAGACAGTTAGATATACTTCAACTAGATACCTACAGCCAGGGAGAGAGACAGTTAGACACACTTCAACTAGATACCTACAGCCAGGGAGAGAGACAGTTAGATACACTTCAACTAGATACCTACAGCCAGGGAGAGAGACAGTTAGATACACTTCAACTAGATACCTACAGCCAGGGAGAGAGACAGTTAGATACACTTCAACTAGATGCCTACAGCCAGGGAGAGAGACAGACACACTTCAACTAGATACCTACAGCCAGGGAGAGAGACAGTTAGATACACTTCAACTAGATACCTACAGCCAGGGAGAGAGACAGTTAGATACACTTCAACTAGATACCTACAGCCAGGGAGAGAGACAGTTAGATACACTTCAACTAGATACCTACAGCCAGGGAGAGAGACAGTTAGATACACTTCAACTAGATACCTACAGCCAGGGAGAGAGACAGTTAGATACACTTCAACTAGATACCTACAGCCAGGGAGAGAGACAGTTAGATACACTTCAACTAGATACCTACAGCCAGGGAGAGAGACAGTTAGATACACTTCAACTAGATACCTACAGCCAGGGAGAGAGACAGTTAGATACACTTCAACTAGATACCTACAGCCAGGGAGAGAGACAGTTAGATACACTTCAACTAGATACCTACAGCCAGGGAGAGAGACAGTTAGATACACTTCAACTAGATACCTACAGCCAGGGAGAGAGACAGTTAGATACACTTCAACTAGATACCTACAGCCAGGGAGAGAGACAGTTAGATACACTTCAACTAGATACCTACAGCCAGGGAGAGAGACAGTTAGATACACTTCAACTAGATACCTACAGCCAGGGAGAGAGACAGTTAGATACACTTCAACTAGATACCTACAGCCAGGGAGAGAGACAGTTAGATACACTTCAACTAGATACCTACAGCCAGGGAGAGAGACAGTTAGATACACTTCAACTAGATACCTACAGCCAGGGAGAGAGACAGTTAGATACACTTCAACTAGATACCTACAGCCAGGGAGAGAGACAGTTAGATACACTTCAACTAGATACCTACAGCCAGGGAGAGAGACAGACACACTTCAACTAGATACCTACAGCCAGGGAGAGAGACAGTTAGATACACTTCAACTAGATACCTACAGCCAGGGAGAGAGACAGTTAGATACACTTCAACTAGATACCTACAGCCAGGGAGAGAGACAGTTAGATACACTTCAACTAGATACCTACAGCCAGGGAGAGAGACAGTTAGATACACTTCAACTAGATACCTACAGCCAGGGAGAGAGACAGTTAGATATACTTCAACTAGATACCTAGAGCCAGGGAGAGAGACAGTTAGATACACTTCAACTAGATACCTACAGCCAGGGAGAGAGACAGTTAGATATACTTCAACTAGATACCTACAGCCAGGGAGAGAGACAGTTAGATACACTTCAACTAGATACCTACAGCCAGGGAGAGAGACAGTTAGATACACTTCAACTAGATACCTACAGCCAGGGAGAGAGACAGTTAGATACACTTCAACTAGATACCTACAGCCAGGGAGAGAGACAGTTAGATACACTTCAACTAGATACCTACAGCCAGGGAGAGAGACAGACACACTTCAACTAGATACCTACAGCCAGGGAGAGAGACAGTTAGATACACTTCAACTAGATACCTACAGACAGGGAGAGAGACAGTTAGATACACTTCAACTACATACCTACAGCCAGGGAGAGAGACAGTTAGATACACTTCAACTAGATACCTACAGCCAGGGAGAGAGACAGTTAGATACACTTCAACTAGATACCTACAGCCAGGGAGAGAGACAGACACATTTCAACTAGATACCTACAGCCAGGGAGAGAGACAGTTAGACACACTTCAACTAGATACCTACAGCCAGGGAGAGAGACAGTTAGATACACTTCAACTAGATGCCTACAGCCAGGGAGAGAGACAGACACACTTCAACTAGATACCTACAGCCAGGGAGAGAGACAGTTAGGTACACTTCAACTAGATACCTACAGCCAGGAAGAGAGACAGTTAGACACACTTCAACTAGATACCTACAGCCAGGGAGAGAGACAGACACACTTCAACTAGATACCTACAGCCAGGGAGAGAGACAGTTAGATACACTTCAACTAGATACCTACAGCCAGGGAGAGAGACAGATACACTTCAACTAGATACCTACAGCCAGGGAGAGAGACAGACACATTTCAACTAGATACCTACAGCCAGGGAGAGAGACAGTTAGATATACTTCAACTAGATACCTACAGCCAGGGAGAGAGACAGTTAGATACACTTCAACTAGATACCTACAGCCAGGGAGAGAGACAGTTAGATACACTTCAACTAGATACCTACAGCCAGGGAGAGAGACAGTTAGATACACTTCAACTAGATACCTACAGCCAGGGAGAGAGACAGACACACTTCAACTAGATACCTACAGCCAGGGAGAGAGACAGTTAGATACACTTCAACTAGATACCTACAGCCAGGGAGAGAGACAGACACACTTCAACTAGATACCTACAGCCAGGGAGAGAGACAGTTCGATACACTTCAACTAGATACCTACAGCCAGGGAGAGAGACAGTTAGATATACTTCAACTAGATACCTACAGCCAGGGAGAGAGACAGTTAGATACACTTCAACTAGATACCTACAGCCAGGGAGAGAGACAGTTAGATATACTTCAACTAGATACCTACAGCCAGGGAGAGAGACAGTTAGATACACTTCAACTAGATACCTACAGCCAGGGAGAGAGACAGTTAGATACACTTCAACTAGATACCTACAGCCAGGGAGAGAGACAGTTAGATACACTTCAACTAGATACCTACAGCCAGGGAGAGAGACAGTTAGACACACTTCAACTAGATACCTACAGCCAGGGAGAGAGACAGTTAGATACACTTCAACTAGATACCTACAGCCAGGGAGAGAGACAGACACATTTCAACTAGATACCTACAGCCAGGGAGAGAGACAGTTAGATACACTTCAACTAGATACCTACAGCCAGGGAGAGAGACAGACACATTTCAACTAGATACCTACAGCCAGGGAGAGAGACAGTTAGATACACTTCAACTAGATACCTACAGCCAGGGAGAGAGACAGTTAGATATACTTCAACTAGATACCTACAGCCAGGGAGAGAGACAGTTAGACACACTTCAACTAGATACCTACAGCCAGGGAGAGAGACAGTTAGATACACTTCAACTAGATACCTACAGCCAGGGAGAGAGACAGTTAGATACACTTCAACTAGATACCTACAGCCAGGGAGAGAGACAGTTAGATACACTTCAACTAGATACCTACAGCCAGGGAGAGAGACAGACACACTTCAACTAGATACCTACAGCCAGGGAGAGAGACAGTTAGATACACTTCAACTAGATACCTACAGCCAGGGAGAGAGACAGTTAGATACACTTCAACTAGATACCTACAGCCAGGGAGAGAGACAGTTAGATACACTTCAACTAGATACCTACAGCCAGGGAGAGAGACAGTTAGATACACTTCAACTAGATACCTACAGCCAGGGAGAGAGACAGTTAGATACACTTCAACTAGATACCTACAGCCAGGGAGAGAGACAGTTAGATATACTTCAACTAGATACCTACAGCCAGGGAGAGAGACAGTTAGATACACTTCAACTAGATACCTACAGCCAGGGAGAGAGACAGTTAGATACACTTCAACTAGATACCTACAGCCAGGGAGAGAGACAGTTAGATACACTTCAACTAGATACCTACAGCCAGGGAGAGAGACAGTTAGATATACTTCAACTAGATACCTACAGCCAGGGAGAGAGACAGTTAGATACACTTCAACTAGATACCTACAGCCAGGGAGAGAGACAGTTAGATATACTTCAACTAGATACCTACAGCCAGGGAGAGAGACAGTTAGATACACTTCAACTAGATACCTACAGCCAGGGAGAGAGACAGTTAGATACACTTCAACTAGATACCTACAGCCAGGGAGAGAGACAGACACACTTCAACTAGATACCTACAGCCAGGGAGAGAGACAGTTAGATACACTTCAACTAGATACCTACAGCCAGGGAGAGAGACAGTTAGATACACTTCAACTAGATACCTACAGCCAGGGAGAGAGACAGTTAGATACACTTCAACTAGATACCTACAGCCAGGGAGAGAGACAGTTAGATACACTTCAACTAGATACCTACAGCCAGGGAGAGAGACAGTTAGATATACTTCAACTAGATACCTAGAGCCAGGGAGAGAGACAGTTAGATACACTTCAACTAGATACCTACAGCCAGGGAGAGAGACAGTTAGATATACTTCAACTAGATACCTACAGCCAGGGAGAGAGACAGTTAGATACACTTCAACTAGATACCTACAGCCAGGGAGAGAGACAGTTAGATACACTTCAACTAGATACCTACAGCCAGGGAGAGAGACAGTTAGATACACTTCAACTAGATACCTACAGCCAGGGAGAGAGACAGTTAGATACACTTCAACTAGATACCTACAGCCAGGGAGAGAGACAGACACACTTCAACTAGATACCTACAGCCAGGGAGAGAGACAGTTAGATACACTTCAACTAGATACCTACAGACAGGGAGAGAGACAGTTAGATACACTTCAACTACATACCTACAGTCAGGGAGAGAGACAGTTAGATATACTTCAACTAGATACCTACAGCCAGGGAGAGAGACAGTTAGATACACTTCAACTAGATACCTACAGCCAGGGAGAGAGACAGACACATTTCAACTAGATACCTACAGCCAGGGAGAGAGACAGTTAGACACACTTCAACTAGATACCTACAGCCAGGGAGAGAGACAGTTAGATACACTTCAACTAGATGCCTACAGCCAGGGAGAGAGACAGACACACTTCAACTAGATACCTACAGCCAGGGAGAGAGACAGTTAGGTACACTTCAACTAGATACCTACAGCCAGGGAGAGAGACAGTTAGACACACTTCAACTAGATACCTACAGCCAGGGAGAGAGACAGACACACTTCAACTAGATACCTACAGCCAGGGAGAGAGACAGTTAGATACACTTCAACTAGATACCTACAGCCAGGGAGAGAGACAGACACATTTCAACTAGATACCTACAGCCAGGGAGAGAGACAGTTAGATACACTTCAACTAGATACCTACAGCCAGGGAGAGAGACAGTTAGACACACTTCAACTAGATACCTACAGCCAGGGAGAGAGACAGTTAGATACATTTCAACTAGATACCTACAGCCAGGGAGAGAGACAGTTAGATACACTTCAACTAGATACCTACAGCCAGGGAGAGAGACAGTTAGATACACTTCAACTAGATGCCTACAGCCAGGGAGAGAGACAGACACACTTCAACTAGATACCTACAGCCAGGGAGAGAGACAGTTAGATACACTTCAACTAGATACCTACAGCCAGGGAGAGAGACAGATACACTTCAACTAGATACCTACAGCCAGGGAGAGAGACAGACACATTTCAACTAGATACCTACAGCCAGGGAGAGAGACAGTTAGATACACTTCAACTAGATACCTACAGCCAGGGAGAGAGACAGTTAGATATACTTCAACTAGATACCTACAGCCAGGGAGAGAGACAGTTAGATACACTTCAACTAGATACCTACAGCCAGGGAGAGAGACAGTTAGATATACTTCAACTAGATACCTACAGCCAGGGAGAGAGACAGTTAGATACACTTCAACTAGATACCTACAGCCAGGGAGAGAGACAGTTAGATACACTTCAACTAGACACCTACAGCCAGGGAGAGAGACAGTTAGATACACTTCAACTAGATACCTACAGCCAGGGAGAGAGACAGTTAGATACACTTCAACTAGATACCTACAGCCAGGGAGAGAGACAGTTAGACACACTTCAACTAGATACCTACAGCCAGGGAGAGAGACAGTTAGATACACTTCAACTAGATACCTACAGCCAGGGAGAGAGACAGTTAGATATACTTCAACTAGATACCTACAGCCAGGGAGAGAGACAGTTAGATACACTTCAACTAGATACCTACAGCCAGGGAGAGAGACAGTTAGATACACTTCAACTAGATACCTACAGCCAGGGAGAGAGACAGACACATTTCAACTAGATACCTACAGCCAGGGAGAGAGACAGTTAGATACACTTCAACTAGATACCTACAGCCAGGGAGAGAGACAGATACACTTCAACTAGATACCTACAGCCAGGGAGAGAGACAGACACATTTCAACTAGATACCTACAGCCAGGGAGAGAGACAGTTCGATACACTTCAACTAGATACCTACAGCCAGGGAGAGAGACAGTTAGATATACTTCAACTAGATACCTACAGCCAGGGAGAGAGACAGTTAGATACACTTCAACTAGATACCTACAGCCAGGGAGAGAGACAGTTAGATATACTTCAACTAGATACCTACAGCCAGGGAGAGAGACAGTTAGATACACTTCAACTAGATACCTACAGCCAGGGAGAGAGACAGTTAGATACACTTCAACTAGATACCTACAGCCAGGGAGAGAGACAGTTAGATACACTTCAACTAGATACCTACAGCCAGGGAGAGAGACAGTTAGATACACTTCAACTAGATACCTACAGCCAGGGAGAGAGACAGACACATTTCAACTAGATACCTACAGCCAGGGAGAGAGACAGTTAGATACACTTCAACTAGATACCTACAGCCAGGGAGAGAGACAGACACATTTCAACTAGATACCTACAGCCAGGGAGAGAGACAGTTAGATACACTTCAACTAGATACCTACAGCCAGGGAGAGAGACAGTTAGATACACTTCAACTAGATACCTACAGCCAGGGAGAGAGACAGTTAGACACACTTCAACTAGATACCTACAGCCAGGGAGAGAGACAGACACACTTCAACTAGATACCTACAGCCAGGGAGAGAGACAGTTAGATAAACTTCAACTAGATACCTACAGCCAGGGAGAGAGACAGTTAGATACACTTCAACTAGATACCTACAGCCAGGGAGAGAGACAGACACACTTCAACTAGATACCTACAGCCAGGGAGAGAGACAGTTAGATACACTTCAACTAGATACCTACAGCCAGGGAGAGAGACAGTTAGATACACTTCAACTAGATACCTACAGCCAGGGAGAGAGACAGTTAGATATACTTTAACTAGATACCTACAGCCAGGGAGAGAGACAGTTAGATACACTTCAACTAGATACCTACAGCCAGGGAGAGAGACAGTTAGATACACTTCAACTAGATACCTACAGCCAGGGAGAGAGACAGTTAGATACACTTCAACTAGATACCTACAGCCAGGGAGAGAGACAGTTAGATACACTTCAACTAGATACCTACAGCCAGGGAGAGAGACAGTTAGATACACTTCAACTAGATACCTACAGCCAGGGAGAGAGACAGTTAGATACACTTCAACTAGATACCTACAGCCAGGGAGAGAGACAGTTAGATACACTTCAACTAGATACCTACAGCCAGGGAGAGAGACAGTTAGATACACTTCAACTAGATACCTACAGCCAGGGAGAGAGACAGTTAGATATACTTCAACTAGATACCTACAGCCAGGGAGAGAGACAGTTAGATACACTTCAACTAGATACCTACAGCCAGGGAGAGAGACAGTTAGATACACTTCAACTAGATACCTACAGCCAGGGAGAGAGACAGTTAGATACACTTCAACTAGATACCTACAGCCAGGGAGAGAGACAGTTAGATACACTTCAACTAGATACCTACAGCCAGGGAGAGAGACAGTTAGATACACTTCAACTAGATACCTACAGCCAGGGAGAGAGACAGTTAGATATACTTCAACTAGATACCTACAGCCAGGGAGAGAGACAGTTAGATACACTTCAACTACATACCTACAGCCAGGGAGAGAGACAGTTAGATACACTTCAACTAGATACCTACAGCCAGGGAGAGAGACAGACACATTTCAACTAGATACCTACAGCCAGGGAGAGAGACAGTTAGATACACTTCAACTAGATACCTACAGCCAGGGAGAGAGACAGATACACTTCAACTAGATACCTACAGCCAGGGAGAGAGACAGACACATTTCAACTAGATACCTACAGCCAGGGAGAGAGACAGTTAGATATACTTCAACTAGATACCTACAGCCAGGGAGAGAGACAGTTAGATACACTTCAACTAGATACCTACAGCCAGGGAGAGAGACAGTTAGATACACTTCAACTAGATACCTACAGCCAGGGAGAGAGACAGTTAGATACACTTCAACTAGATACCTACAGCCAGGGAGAGAGACAGACACACTTCAACTAGATACCTACAGCCAGGGAGAGAGACAGTTAGATACACTTCAACTAGATACCTACAGCCAGGGAGAGAGACAGACACACTTCAACTAGATACCTACAGCCAGGGAGAGAGACAGTTCGATACACTTCAACTAGATACCTACAGCCAGGGAGAGAGACAGTTAGATATACTTCAACTAGATACCTACAGCCAGGGAGAGAGACAGTTAGATACACTTCAACTAGATACCTACAGCCAGGGAGAGAGACAGTTAGATATACTTCAACTAGATACCTACAGCCAGGGAGAGAGACAGTTAGATACACTTCAACTAGATACCTACAGCCAGGGAGAGAGACAGTTAGATACACTTCAACTAGATACCTACAGCCAGGGAGAGAGACAGTTAGATACACTTCAACTAGATACCTACAGCCAGGGAGAGAGACAGTTAGATACACTTCAACTAGATACCTACAGCCAGGGAGAGAGACAGTTAGATACACTTCAACTAGATACCTACAGCCAGGGAGAGAGACAGACACATTTCAACTAGATACCTACAGCCAGGGAGAGAGACAGTTAGATACACTTCAACTAGATACCTACAGCCAGGGAGAGAGACAGACACATTTCAACTAGATACCTACAGCCAGGGAGAGAGACAGTTAGATACACTTCAACTAGATACCTACAGCCAGGGAGAGAGACAGTTAGATATACTTCAACTAGATACCTACAGCCAGGGAGAGAGACAGTTAGACACACTTCAACTAGATACCTACAGCCAGGGAGAGAGACAGTTAGATACACTTCAACTAGATACCTACAGCCAGGGAGAGAGACAGTTAGATACACTTCAACTAGATACCTACAGCCAGGGAGAGAGACAGTTAGATACACTTCAACTAGATGCCTACAGCCAGGGAGAGAGACAGACACACTTCAACTAGATACCTACAGCCAGGGAGAGAGACAGTTAGATACACTTCAACTAGATACCTACAGCCAGGGAGAGAGACAGTTAGATACACTTCAACTAGATACCTACAGCCAGGGAGAGAGACAGTTAGATACACTTCAACTAGATACCTACAGCCATGGAGAGAGACAGTTAGATACACTTCAACTAGATACCTACAGCCAGGGAGAGAGACAGTTAGATACACTTCAACTAGATACCTACAGCCAGGGAGAGAGACAGTTAGATACACTTCAACTAGATACCTACAGCCAGGGAGAGAGACAGTTAGATACACTTCAACTAGATACCTACAGCCAGGGAGAGAGACAGTTAGATACACTTCAACTAGATACCTACAGCCAGGGAGAGAGACAGTTAGATATACTTCAACTAGATACATACAGCCAGGGAGAGAGACAGTTAGATACACTTCAACTAGATACCTACAGCCAGGGAGAGAGACAGTTAGATACACTTCAACTAGATACCTACAGCCAGGGAGAGAGACAGTTAGATACACTTCAACTAGATACCTACAGCCAGGGAGAGAGACAGTTAGATACACTTCAACTAGATACCTACAGCCAGGGAGAGAGACAGTTAGATACACTTCAACTAGATACCTACAGCCAGGGAGAGAGACAGTTAGATACACTTCAACTAGATACCTACAGCCAGGGAGAGAGACAGACACACTTCAACTAGATACCTACAGCCAGGGAGAGAGACAGTTAGATACACTTCAACTAGATACCTACAGCCAGGGAGAGAGACAGTTAGATACACTTCAACTAGATACCTACAGCCAGGGAGAGAGACAGTTAGATACACTTCAACTAGATACCTACAGCCAGGGAGAGAGACAGTTAGATACACTTCAACTAGATACCTACAGCCAGGGAGAGAGACAGTTAGATATACTTCAACTAGATACCTAGAGCCAGGGAGAGAGACAGTTAGATACACTTCAACTAGATACCTACAGCCAGGGAGAGAGACAGTTAGATACACTTCAACTAGATACCTACAGCCAGGGAGAGAGACAGTTAGATACACTTCAACTAGATACCTACAGCCAGGGAGAGAGACAGTTAGATACACTTCAACTAGATACCTACAGCCAGGGAGAGAGACAGTTAGATACACTTCAACTAGATACCTACAGCCAGGGAGAGAGACAGTTAGATATACTTCAACTAGATACCTACAGCCAGGGAGAGAGACAGTTAGATACACTTCAACTAGATACCTACAGCCAGGGAGAGAGACAGACACACTTCAACTAGATACCTACAGCCAGGGAGAGAGACAGTTAGATACACTTCAACTAGATACCTACAGCCAGGGAGAGAGACAGTTAGATACACTTCAACTAGATACCTACAGCCAGGGAGAGAGACAGACACACTTCAACTAGATACCTACAGCCAGGGAGAGAGACAGTTAGATACACTTCAACTAGATACCTACAGCCAGGGAGAGAGACAGTTAGATACACTTCAACTAGATACCTACAGCCAGGGAGAGAGACAGTTAGATACACTTCAACTAGATACCTACAGCCAGGGAGAGAGACAGTTAGATACACTTCAACTAGATACCTACAGCCAGGGAGAGAGACAGTTAGATACACTTCAACTAGATACCTACAGCCAGGGAGAGAGACAGTTAGATACACTTCAACTAGATACCTACAGCCAGGGAGAGAGACAGACACATTTCAACTAGATACCTACAGCCAGGGAGAGAGACAGTTAGATACACTTCAACTAGATACCTACAGCCAGGGAGAGAGACAGATACACTTCAACTAGATACCTACAGCCACGGAGAGAGACAGTTAGATACACTTCAACTAGATACCTACAGCCAGGGAGAGAGACAGATACACTTCAACTAGATACCTACAGCCAGGGAGAGAGACAGTTCGATACACTTCAACTAGATACCTACAGCCAGGGAGAGAGACAGTTAGATATACTTCAACTAGATACCTACAGCCAGGGAGAGAGACAGTTAGATACACTTCAACTAGATACCTACAGCCAGGGAGAGAGACAGTTAGATATACTTCAACTAGATACCTACAGCCAGGGAGAGAGACAGTTAGATACACTTCAACTAGATACCTACAGCCAGGGAGAGAGACAGTTAGATACACTTCAACTAGATACCTACAGCCAGGGAGAGAGACAGTTAGATACACTTCAACTAGATACCTACAGCCAGGGAGAGAGACAGTTAGATACACTTCAACTAGATACCTACAGCCAGGGAGAGAGACAGTTAGATACACTTCAACTAGATACCTACAGCCAGGGAGAGAGACAGACACATTTCAACTAGATACCTACAGCCAGGGAGAGAGACAGTTAGATACACTTCAACTAGATACCTACAGCCAGGGAGAGAGACAGACACATTTCAACTAGATACCTACAGCCAGGGAGAGAGACAGTTAGATACACTTCAACTAGATACCTACAGCCAGGGAGAGAGACAGTTAGATATACTTCAACTAGATACCTACAGCCAGGGAGAGAGACAGTTAGACACACTTCAACTAGATACCTACAGCCAGGGAGAGAGACAGTTAGATACACTTCAACTAGATACCTACAGCCAGGGAGAGAGACAGTTAGATACACTTCAACTAGATACCTACAGCCAGGGAGAGAGACAGTTAGATACACTTCAACTAGATGCCTACAGCCAGGGAGAGAGACAGACACACTTCAACTAGATACCTACAGCCAGGGAGAGAGACAGTTAGATACACTTCAACTAGATACCTACAGCCAGGGAGAGAGACAGTTAGATACACTTCAACTAGATACCTACAGCCAGGGAGAGAGACAGTTAGATACACTTCAACTAGATACCTACAGCCATGGAGAGAGACAGTTAGATACACTTCAACTAGATACCTACAGCCAGGGAGAGAGACAGTTAGATACACTTCAACTAGATACCTACAGCCAGGGAGAGAGACAGTTAGATACACTTCAACTAGATACCTACAGCCAGGGAGAGAGACAGTTAGATACACTTCAACTAGATACCTACAGCCAGGGAGAGAGACAGTTAGATACACTTCAACTAGATACCTACAGCCAGGGAGAGAGACAGTTAGATACACTTCAACTAGATACCTACAGCCAGGGAGAGAGACAGTTAGATATACTTCAACTAGATACCTACAGCCAGGGAGAGAGACAGTTAGATACACTTCAACTAGATACCTACAGCCAGGGAGAGAGACAGTTAGATACACTTCAACTAGATACCTACAGCCAGGGAGAGAGACAGTTAGATACACTTCAACTAGATACCTACAGCCAGGGAGAGAGACAGTTAGATACACTTCAACTAGATACCTACAGCCAGGGAGAGAGACAGTTAGATACACTTCAACTAGATACCTACAGCCAGGGAGAGAGACAGTTAGATACACTTCAACTAGATACCTACAGCCAGGGAGAGAGACAGACACACTTCAACTAGATACCTACAGCCAGGGAGAGAGACAGTTAGATACACTTCAACTAGATACCTACAGCCAGGGAGAGAGACAGTTAGATACACTTCAACTAGATACCTACAGCCAGGGAGAGAGACAGTTAGATACACTTCAACTAGATACCTACAGCCAGGGAGAGAGACAGTTAGATACACTTCAACTAGATACCTACAGCCAGGGAGAGAGACAGTTAGATATACTTCAACTAGATACCTAGAGCCAGGGAGAGAGACAGTTAGATACACTTCAACTAGATACCTACAGCCAGGGAGAGAGACAGTTAGATACACTTCAACTAGATACCTACAGCCAGGGAGAGAGACAGTTAGATACACTTCAACTAGATACCTACAGCCAGGGAGAGAGACAGTTAGATACACTTCAACTAGATACCTACAGCCAGGGAGAGAGACAGTTAGATACACTTCAACTAGATACCTACAGCCAGGGAGAGAGACAGTTAGATATACTTCAACTAGATACCTACAGCCAGGGAGAGAGACAGTTAGATACACTTCAACTAGATACCTACAGCCAGGGAGAGAGACAGACACACTTCAACTAGATACCTACAGCCAGGGAGAGAGACAGTTAGATACACTTCAACTAGATACCTACAGCCAGGGAGAGAGACAGTTAGATACACTTCAACTAGATACCTACAGCCAGGGAGAGAGACAGACACACTTCAACTAGATACCTACAGCCAGGGAGAGAGACAGTTAGATACACTTCAACTAGATACCTACAGCCAGGGAGAGAGACAGTTAGATACACTTCAACTAGATACCTACAGCCAGGGAGAGAGACAGTTAGATACACTTCAACTAGATACCTACAGCCAGGGAGAGAGACAGTTAGATACACTTCAACTAGATACCTACAGCCAGGGAGAGAGACAGTTAGATACACTTCAACTAGATACCTACAGCCAGGGAGAGAGACAGTTAGATACACTTCAACTAGATACCTACAGCCAGGGAGAGAGACAGACACATTTCAACTAGATACCTACAGCCAGGGAGAGAGACAGTTAGATACACTTCAACTAGATACCTACAGCCAGGGAGAGAGACAGACACATTTCAACTAGATACCTACAGCCAGGGAGAGAGACAGTTAGATACACTTCAACTAGATACCTACAGCCAGGGAGAGAGACAGTTAGATACACTTCAACTAGATACCTACAGCCAGGGAGAGAGACAGACACATTTCAACTAGATACCTACAGCCAGGGAGAGAGACAGTTAGATACACTTCAACTAGATACCTACAGCCAGGGAGAGAGACAGATACACTTCAACTAGATACCTACAGCCACGGAGAGAGACAGTTAGATACACTTCAACTAGATACCTACAGCCAGGGAGAGAGACAGACACACTTCAACTAGATACCTACAGCCAGGGAGAGAGACAGACACACTTCAACTAGATACCTACAGCCAGGGAGAGAGACAGTTAGATACACTTCAACTAGATACCTACAGCCAGGGAGAGAGAGACGTGTTAGGCAGTCAGCCAGCCAGCCAGTCAGTCAAACAGACAGACAGAAAAGGAAGGTTCGGTTTGCATGGCCCGTGGCCCAAGGTTGGCGCAACTTGCTCATTTTAGATCATTCCATTGGTCCTAAAGAGAAATCTCCACCCCCCCCGGGGCACCAGATAATGCAAAACTAACTCCACACCACACACACACACACACACACACACACACACACACACACACACACACACACACACACACACACACACACACACACACACACACACACACACACACACACACACACACACACACACACACACACACACACACCACAGCTCTGCCACAGAGACAGGTGGGTTAGATACAGATAGGCAGTCTTACCCATGCGTATGGCAGCCAGCAGATCACTACGAGCATCATTAACAGGCTGGGCATTGTGCGGCACGGAGGATATCTTGGGAGTGGTAGAGTAGGAGGAGCCTGGAGGAGGGGGCGGAGGCATTGGGGGAGTTGGAGCCACCAGCAACCCAGCAATTGGCGGTGGGGGCAGGGCATAGACACCAGCTGATCCCATTAGACCTGGAAGAGGAAGTGGGCCTCCGGGGGGCGTGGCAAAGGCAGATTGTGCAGATGGCATGAGAGGAGCAGGAGGAGGGGAGCCGTTTCCATATCCCTCCATACTGAGAGAGAAAGGGACAGATGGAGGGTGAACATGAGACATTATATTAATCATCATAACCATTTCAGAAATAAAAAGTATGATATGTTAATCGGCCTCTCCACAAAAACATCTCACATATAACCATGATAAGCCTACCATACCAACATCTCACATATAATCATGATAATCCTACCATACCAACATCTCACATATAACCATGATAATCCTACCATACCAACATCTCACATATAACCATGATAATCCTACCATACCAACATCTCACATATAATCATGATAATCCTACCATACCAACATCTCACATATAACCATGATAATCCTACCATACCAACATCTCACATATAACCATGATAATCCTACCATACCAACATCTCACATATAACCATGATAATCCTACCATACCAACATCTCACATATAATCATGATAATCCTACCATACCAACATCTCACATATAACCATGATAATCCTACCATACCAACATCTCACATATAACCATGATAATCCTACCATACCAACATCTCACATATAACCATGATAATCCTACCATACCAACATCTCACATATAACCATGATAATCCTACCATACCAACATCTCACATATAACCATGATAATCCTACCATACCAACATCTCACATATAACCATGATAATCCTACCATACCAACATCTCACATATAACCATGATAATCCTACCATACCAACATCTCACATATAACCATGATAATCCTACCATACCAACATCTCACATATAACCATGATAATCCTACCATACCAACATCTCACATATAACCATGATAATCCTACCATACCAACATCTCACATATAACCATGATAATCCTACCATACAAACATCTCACATATAACCATGATAATCCTACCATACAAACATCTCACATATAACCATGATAATCCTACCATACCAACATCCTCTGACAAGTTCAATAAGAAGGAACAACAGGATGGAATTATTCCCAGAGTTAGACAGGTCACAGATGAGTCATGTCAAGACCAAAGCAGAGGACCGTGTTTGGGTGTGTACCAGTGCAGTACTTGGCTTGTATGGGATGACAGTACATTACAGAGCCAACTGCTCAACTGCAGAGAGAATAAAGCTTGTTGTTCATCATCAGATCTAACCCAAACCAACAGCACATTAAACACAACAAACCCTGGCGTCGGAGCAGAGCCCCAACAAAAGGACCTACGTGGGTTTGTTTGGTGTCCCTGTGCACATGTCAATGAATGTTCATGTTTATTTGAGTGCATTTATGCATCAATCTGTCTGCCAGCGTGTTTATTCATGTGCACTCTGACCTGTAGTCCACAGGTCGTAGAGATATGGATCCATTCATGTTCTCAATGGGAGGGAGAGGGGGCGGAGCATTGTGGGGGCGACCCAGGTTGTATCCCCTGTAGGCATGGTCCAGAGTGGCGTTTCCCTGAGCAGCCAGCTGAGCAGCCAGGAGACTGGGAGGCGGGCCGGAGTACGTGTGGGCGTGACCAGCATGATTGGTTGAGTGAGAGTAGTGGCGTTGGTGGTGGTCAGGCCCAAGACCCCTAAGAGAGAGAAAGGGAGGGAGATGGAGACAACATTTTACAGAATGGCCAGCAGGGGGAGTAAGAGGACTGACACGTCTCCTTGAACAGCTGACAGAGACTAAATTATCATTGTACTGGGGGAAACCCCTTATTTCCACTGGGGGAAACACATTACTTCCATGCGAGTAATAATCATCGATACAGAAATGTATTATACAGAAAAGTAATTATTCCATACTTTTTTACATTTGATATGTTATCTTATAAATAAATCTTTGTTTTATGTCAACTTTTCATTGACCTCATCATACAATATGTATGTAACTGTGTGTGTATTTGGACTGGCCTCATCTCAGGAGACAGTGATCCCTCGCAGGTGGTCCCCCGGTGGAGTGAGTGTGTGTGGTGGTGGTCAGGCCTCAGCTCCTTATCCAGGGCCAACATATTCCACTCCTGACGACGGTTCCGAGCCTTACGCACCTTCTTCACCTCCCTCTGCAACGTCCCGTCCACACAACGCTTCTGCTCCTGCGAGGAGACACGTATTAGTGGAGACGGAGGAGGACAAGAAAGAGAAGAAGGGAGATATTATTTTGCTTACTTTGTTCTTCCTCTTCTCCTTCCTCTTGTCCTCTGTGTCCCGCAGCATCTTCTCTCTCCACAGGTCGAAGAAGTAGGAGGGGTCAGTGTAGAACTTCAGCCCCTCCTTGTGGTCATCCCTACAGGGTCAAAGGGCAAACGCGGGTCAGGGTTTGTGGGAAATGAAGTCCACAACATTCCACTATGAGACTACAAAACAAGATCAGGTGAGGTATTTGACTCTGGGTTAAGACTGCCCTGGGTAGTAGAGAGGTTAGACAGGTCTGGTGAGGTATTTGACTGGGTTTACACTGCCCTGGGTAGTAGAGAGGTTAGACAGATCATAGAAAGGGAGGGGGAGAGAACACACCTATATTTGGAGAGGATGTTGAGAGGTGGAGGTTTGTTACTCAGGTTGTACATCTCCTTGACAGGGATGGGAACGCTCCTCGTGGATACCACCTGCTGGTCCTGGGCGGTACTGCTCTTAAACGCCTTCTTCATGTTGATGTCCTGCAGAGAGACTGAGGACAGAGAAAGAGAGGACAAACAAAGAGCGAGAGAGAGAGCGTGAGAGAGAGAGCATGAGAGAGAGAGTGTGAGAGAGAGAGCGTGAGAGAGAGAGGACGCAGAAAGAGAAGGAGAGGGTTAGGGGGAGGGGGATAGACAGGGTGTGAGAGAGAGGGTTAGGGGGAGGGGGATAGACAGGGTGTGAGAGAGAGGGTTAGGGAGAGGGGGATAGACAGGGTGTGAGAGAGAGGGTTAGGGAGAGGGGGATAGACAGGGTGTGAGAGAGAGGGTTAGGGGGAGGGGGATAGACAGGGTGTGAGAGAGAGGGTTAGGGAGAGGGGGATAGACAGGGTGTGAGAGAGAGGGTTAGGGAGAGGGGGATAGACAGGGTGTGAGAGAGAGGGTTAGGGAGAGGGGGATAGACAGGGTGTGAGAGAGAGGGATAGACAGGGTGTGAGAGAGAGGGATAGACAAGGTGTGAGAGAGAGGGTTAGGGAGAGGGGGATAGACAGGGTGTGAGAGAGAGGGTTAGGGAGAGGGGGATAGACAGGGTGTGAGAGAGAGGGTTAGGGAGAGGGGGATAGACAGGGTGTGAGAGAGAGGGTTAGGGAGAGGGGGATAGACAGGGTGTGAGAGAGAGGGATAGACAGGGTGTGAGAGAGAGGGATAGACAAGGTGTGAGAGAGACGGGTTAGGGAGAGGGGGATAGACAGGGTGTGAGAGAGAGGGTTAGGGAGAGGGGGATAGACAGGGTGTGAGAGAGAGGGTTAGGGAGAGGGGGATAGACAGGGTGTGAGAGAGAGGGTTAGGGAGAGGGGGATAGACAGGGTGTGAGAGAGAGGGTTAGGGGGAGGGGGATAGACAGGGTGTGAGAGAGAGGGTTAGGGAGAGGGGGATAGACAGGGTGTGAGAGAGAGGGTTAGGGAGAGGGGGATAGACAGGGTGTGAGAGAGAGGGATAAACAGGGTGTGAGAGAGAGGGTTAGGGAGAGGGGGATAGACAGGGTGTGAGAGAGAGGGTTAGGGAGAGGGAGATAGACAGGGTGTGAGAGAGAGGGATAAACAGGGTGTGAGAGAGAGGGTTAGGGAGAGGGGGATAGACAGGGTGTGAGAGAGAGGGATAGACAGGGTGTGAGAGAGAGGGATAGACAGGGTGTGAGAGAGAGGGTTAGGGAGAGGGGGATAGACAGGGTGTGAGAGAGAGGGTTAGGGAGAGGGGGATAAACAGGGTGTGAGAGAGAGGGTTAGGGAGAGGGGGATAGACAGGGTGTGAGGGAGAGGGATAGACAGGGTGTGAGAGAGAGGGATAGACAGGGTGTGAGAGAGAGGGTTAGGGAGAGGGGGATAGACAGGGTGTGAGAGAGAGGGATAAACAGGGTGTGAGAGAGAGGGTTAGGGAGAGGGAGATAGACAGGGTGTGAGAGAGAGGGTTAGGGAGAGGGGGATAGACAGGGTGTGAGAGAGAGGGATAGACAGGGTGTGAGAGAGAGGGTTAGGGAGAGGGAGATAGACAGGGTGTGAGAGAGAGGGTTAGGGAGAGGGGGATAGACAGGGTGTGAGAGAGAGGGTTAGGGAGAGGGGGATAGACAGGGTGTGAGAGAGAGGGATAGACAGGGTGTGAGAGAGAGGGATAGACAGGGTGTGAGAGAGAGGGTTAGGGAGAGGGGGATAGACAGGGTGTGAGAGAGAGGGTTAGGGAGAGGGGGATAGACAGGGTGTGAGAGAGAGGGTTAGGGAGAGGGGTATAGACAGGGTGTGAGAGAGAGGGTTAGGGAGAGGGGGATAGACAGGGTGTGAGAGAGAGGGTTAGGGAGAGGGGGATAGACAGGGTGTGAGAGAGAGGGTTAGGGAGAGGGGGATAGACAGGGTGTGAGAGAGAGGGTTAGGGAGAGGGGGATAGACAGGGTGTGAGAGAGAGGGTTAGGGAGAGGGGGATAGACAGGGTGTGAGAGAGAGGGATAGACAGGGTGTGAGAGAGAGGGTTAGGGAGAGGGGGATAGACAGGGTGTGAGAGAGAGGGATAGACAAGGTGTGAGAGAGAGGGTTAGGGAGAGGGGGATAGACAGGGTGTGAGAGAGAGGGTTAGGGAGAGGGGGATAGACAGGGTGTGAGAGAGAGGGATAGACAGGGTGTGAGAGAGAGGGATAGACAGGGTGTGAGAGAGAGGGTTAGGGAGAGGGGGATAGACAGGGTGTGAGAGAGAGGGTTAGGGAGAGGGGGATAGACAGGGTGTGAGAGAGAGGGATAGACAGGGTGTGAGAGAGAGGGATAGACAGGGTGTGAGAGAGAGGGTTAGGGAGAGGGGGATAGACAGGGTGTGAGAGAGAGGGTTAGGGAGAGGGGGATAGACAGGGTGTGAGAGAGAGGGATAGACAGGGTGTGAGAGAGAGGGTTAGGGAGAGGGGGATAGACAGGGTGTGAGAGAGAGGGTTAGGGAGAGGGGGATAGATAGGGTGTGAGAGAGAGGGATAGACAGGGTGTGAGAGAGAGGGATAGACAGGGTGTGAGAGAGAGGGTTAGGGAGAGGGGGATAGACAGGGTGTGAGAGAGAGGGTTAGGGAGAGGGGGATAGACAGGGTGTGAGAGAGAGGGATAGACAGGGTGTGAGAGAGAGGGATAGACAGGGTGTGAGAGAGAGGGTTAGGGAGAGGGGGATAGACAGGGTGTGAGAGAGAGGGATAGACAGGGTGTGAGAGAGAGGGTTAGGGAGAGGGGGATAGACAGGGTGTGAGAGAGAGGGTTAGGGAGAGGGGGATAGACAGGGTGTGAGAGAAGTATTTATATATCCTCAGTTTCATCACTTTTACACCATCGCTATGTCAACGAGTAACGATGTCACTTCCTATTTCCTGTGACCTCTAACCCCTGTCTCACCTTCCTCCACGGTGGAGTCCAGCTGGGTGACCTTGACGGCCAGGCGGTCGATGCGGTCCTGCAGGGAATTGGCTCTCAGGTAGAACGTGTTGGCCTCGTTGAACAGCTCTCCGAAGATGTCCTCCGCATGTTTACCTGCAGTACAAGGGTAGACAGATGGATCATGTGGTTAGCATGACATCCTGGTGCACTACATTATGCATACTATGCATGCACTGCACATTGAGGAAATTATAGACAACTGTTCTCTTTATAATGACAGTATATACACTGAGTGACAGACTGACAAGTTGAATCCAGGTGAAAGCTATGATCCCAATGTAGAAAATATAAAAATAAAGAAAAACCCTGGAATGAGTAGGTGTGTCCAGATGTTTGACTGGTACAGTGTGCCACAAAATAACTTTAAGAAGGCACACCTGCTGCATTCCAGGTGACAAACCTCATAAAGCTGGTTGAGAGAATGCTAAGAGTGTGCAAAGCTGTCATCAAGGCAAAGGGTGCGTCAGACAGGTAGGGGAAACCAACTGAGATGGACTTGAAGATTGGTACTATCAATTCTCTTTCTGCCATTCTTCTGGTAACAAATTTAACTGACAAATAGACCAGGGCATCACTGTCATGCAAGGTCCTAGAGGAAAAATCCATAGCAATCAATCTTTGCTAGAGCAAGTCTGTTTAGGTCAGCGTCAATACGTTTTAACAATGCTGAACTTTTGTGTGTCATACGCAAACGCACGCATGAACGCATGAATGCACACACACGGCACGTGCACACGCACAATATAGACTATTTCTGTCACCATACTGACAGGATGACCTCTGGAGAAACATCTAGACTATTTCTGTCACCATACTGACAGGATGACCTCTGGAGAAACATCTAGACTATTTCTGTCACTATACTGACAGGATGACCTCTGGAGAAACATCTAGACTATTTCTGTCACCATACTGACAGGATGACCTCTGGAGAAACATCTAGACTATTTCTGTCACCATACTGACAGGATGACCTCTATCTAGAGGAAGGAAGGAAGAGAGATCTAGCATGCTGAGTTCAATCAACTCTGACCTCCCTTCATGGTTCTGACATTCAGTCTACCTCCACACATACACTCACACACACACACACACACACACAGATGCACACACAGATGCACACACGGATACACACACGGATACACACACACACGGAAACACACACACACACGGATATACACACACACACACACACACACACACACACACACACACACACACACACACACACACACACACGCACACGGATACACACCCACACACCTCCTGTCCCTAGCCCAGGCCTTCCAGGCCTTTGTACCTAGTCATTTATATTTATCCCACACAGCAGCTGCTGAAAGGCCCACTCCCACCACAAGAACTCTCACAATGACAGAGAGAACGAGAGAGAGAGACAGAGAGAGAGAGAGAGAGAGAGAGAGAGAGAGAGAGAGAGAGAGAGAGAGAGAGAGAGAGAAAGAGAAAGAAAGAGAGAGCGAGACAGAAAGAGAGAGAGAGAGAGGGGGACAGAGAGAAAGAGAGAGAGAGAGAGAGAGAGGGAGAGAGAGGGACAGAGAGAGCGAGACAGAAAGAGAGAGGGGGACAGAAAGAGAGAGAGAGAGAGAGAGAGAGAGAGAGAGAGAGAGAGGGACAGAGAGAGAGAGACAGAAAGAGAGAGAGGGACAGAGAGAGCGAGACAGAAAGAGAGAGAGAGAAAGACAGAAAGAGAGAGAGAGAGAGAGAGAGAGAGAGAGAGAGGGACAGAGAGAGCGAGACAGAAAGAGAGAGAGAGACAGAGAGAGAGAGGGACAGAAAGAGTGAGACAGAAAGAGAGACAGAGAGAGAGAGAGAGAGAGAGAGACAGAAAGAGAGAGAGGGACAGAGTTGGGGCGGGAAGAAAACAGAGTATGAGGAATACGTAGAAAGCAAGAAAGGGAGGGTCGAGAGAAAGCGAGAGGGGGAGCAGTGGTGGTTGGATACTGGGTATAAGGGAGGAAAGAATATGTCAATATATTCCACAGGACATGATATGGGTTGTGTCATGGAAGCAGCCAGGGTATTCAGGCTCCTCCCCCTTACGTCATAGTCACTCTGTTTAATATACCGCAGTACACCCAAACACACACACATGTTCTGAACGTATTCTCGCTGAAATATCTAAACAGGATTACATCCTCCTGTGGGTCTATGATGACAGAGTCTTGACCTAGCGACCTGTAGGTCTGATCCTAACAAATCAATCACTGCTCCAGGATTAAACACTACATCATCTTCTTATCAACGTCAAACAGGACTGTGCAGTGTGCACTGCAGCAAGATAACTAGGAGATAGTGATGAGAGAGTATTTTAATGCAAGTGTGTAATAGTACAATACTGTAGTGAACGGCGGGGCAGGGAAGCGAACCTGGGTCGCCGGGGTGAAAGGCAAACACCCTACCCATTGCGCCAATAGGGTTAACTCACTTGGGAATTGTAACATGTCTCATATAGGGAGGAGCAAAACAACATGAGGAGCATAAGCATGTTATTCATACGTGTGGAAGAGAGCAATGATAATGACATATGTTACTGTTGACACACTGGTATAAAGCGTATGAAGTTGTTTGTAGTGTGTGATTAGTGCTCTGAGAGAGAGAGTGTGTGTGTGTGTGTGTGTGTGTGTGTGTGTGTGTGTGTGTGTGTGTTCTGTGTGTGTGTGTGTGTGTGTGTGTTCTGTGTGTGTGTGTGTGTGTGTGTGTGTGTGTGTGTGTGTGTGTGTGTGTGTGTGTGTGTGTGTGTGTGTGTGTGTGTGTGTGTGTGTGTGTGTGTGTGTGTGTGTGTGTGTGTGTGTGTGTGTGTGTGTGTGTGTTCTGTGTGGGTGTTACTCAGGCTGCTGAGCTGGCGGATGATGGAGGAGAGGGTGTTGTTCATCACACACTCCAGTTCACTGCCTACGCCCTCTGGCAACGCCCCCCGGCACAGGTGGCGCGGGTCGATGTTCCTCTTCACCAGAGGCATGGTGACGCCTCACACTGTCACACCTAGAGAGAAGCACAGGACACACAAAACATATGATATATGACACACTGTACTTACATAAAGGACGTACTTACAGGCAATTTTTGTTTTAAGTTATAACTATTGCAAGTATAGGTATGGTAAGTAGTATAAACACAAACACACACACACACAGCTAGTCACTTGGTCAGACGTATTACCACACACTAACAAACACACAATCCTATTCTTCGAAACAGGGTTAAAGAGACTGGGCATACAACTGTGACCCGTCCAGACTGTAGTAGTAAACAGTAGCAGGCCAACGGCAGACAGATGAAGGTATTAGGAAAATAAGCTACAGTCCAGCTAATGCTTTCCAGCCTTACCACTGCCTACAGTCCAGCTAATGCTTTCCAGCCTTACCACTGCCTACAGTCCAGCTAATGCTTTCCAGCCTTACCACTGCACGCCACACGTGGCGTGCACGCTGAGACCCATTCCCTTGATAGTTCAGACCAACACACTCACTCTCCCGTGGCGTGCACGCTGAGACCCATTCCCTTGATAGTACAGACCAACACACACTCTCCCGTGGCGTGCACGCTGAGACCCATTCCCTTGGTAGTTCACACCAACACACTCACTCTCCCGTGGCGTGCACGCTGAGACCCATTCCCTTGATAGTTCAGACCAACACACTCACTCTCCCGTGGCGTGCACGCTGAGACCCATTCCCTTGATAGTACAGACCAACACACACTCTCCCGTGGCGTGCACGCTGAGACCCATTCCCTTGGTAGTTCACACCAACACACTCACTCTCCCGTGGCGTGCACGCTGAGACCCATTCCCTTGATAGTTCAGACCAACACACTCACTCTCCCGTGGCGTGCACGCTGAGACCCATTCCCTTGATAGTTCACACCAACACACACTCTCCAATGCAATTGGACACATTCACTAGATACTAAGGATTAAGTTGCCCTTTCCTTGACACTAATCTAAGGTGAGGTTAACATCTTCCCTAGAATCGTTCAAATCAGGATCTGAGGAGGCTGATCCTAGATCTGAGTCTAAGGGCAGCTTCTACAGCAGATGAAAAAGGGATCTCAGAAAGCATCGGAGCGGCCATCTTATCTGGGCCTCTTCCTGCTTCCTGTTTTTGCGGCCTCCGCCCGGCATCAGCTTCCTGTTCCTCACAGTGTAACATCTCTACTCCCTGTCCTCCCAGAGGAGCAGCAGAAGAACAATACAGCTTGAGGAACTGCTGGGGGCCACACACCCAACAGCAAAGCTGACCCCTTAGTCATGCTCTTCATTTCAGATCTAGTATGCTAGGCTATGTGTGTCATTGATGAATAGAGGGTTTTGTGAAGGGAAAGGGGATATCTATCTAGTCAGTTGCACAACTGAATGCATTTCACCGAAATGTGTCGTGCGCATTTAACCCAACCCCTCTGAATCAGGTTGGCTGCCTTAATCCATGTCCAGGTCATCGGTGCCTGGGAGCAATTGTTGTTTGGGGTTAACTGCCTTGATCAAGTGCAGAACGGCATATCTTTCCAACTTGCTGGCTCAGGGATTTGAACCAGCGTCCTTTCGGTTACTGGCCCAACAATCTTAACTGCGAGGCTAGCCCCTTTGATGGTGTTGACAGAGAAACTAGTCATTTCTGTCCACCAAGTAGCAACCTCCCCACAAGGCTACGGCAGAGTCCTCAGCTGGCCTCGGTCCAATACCCCCTGCCAAGCCCTGCTTACAGCCATAAACCAATAAGGGACAACAAAGGAGAAATTACTCCATCCTCGTCTGCTGCCACAAAACTCACTGAAAACAGCTAATTAGGCCTGCTGTTAAAGAGATAGCGCCATGGTTTGCGTATCGAACCAGGCCTACATTATTATAGAAAAACGCTAGTCTGTGAAATGTGTTGGTCTGCTCTGCTTGGAAGTTCTGAGTATAGTTAACATATGCCATGAGTTTGATTGGTTCTTGTCTGGTGTGACAATGGGGAGATAATTAAGAGGTTGGGGTGGGGAGGCAAATGAAAGGAAGGGGCAGAGAGGAAGGGAACATGTGTGTGTGTGTGTGTGAGGGGGTAAATCATGTGTGTATATGGTATGTGTGTGAGGAGGTAAATAATGTGTGTACATGGTATGTGTGTGTAAATCATGTGTGTATATGGTGTGTGTGTGAGGAAGAGTTGTGTGTGTGTGTGTGTGTGTGTGTGTGTGTGTGTGTGTGTGTGTGTGTGTGTGTGTGTGTGTGTGTGTGTGTGTGTGTGTGTGTGTGTGTGTGTGTGTGTGTGTGTGTGTGTGTGTGTGTGTGTGTGTGTGTGTGTGGAGAGTGAGTTAGTGAGGGAGGGGGTGTGCAGGGGCCTCAGGGAAGCCACTCTGAAAGGTTCCTAGGACAATAGAGCTCCGTTCACACGGCAACAGCAGAGTGCTCCCATGCATGCCTCCCCCTCCGCTCCCCCCCCCCTCCTCCCCAGACCTCCTATAACACACCCTGAAAAGAGGGCACTCCACTCAGAAAGGAAGAGAGGGTAGAAAGAGAGAGACACATGGAAAAATAGAGAGAGAGAGAGTTTAGATTACGATTTCTTATAGTTAGTCACATTCAGGTTTGCAAATGTAGTTGCAGTGTACAGTGAAATTCTTAATCTCCGAGCTCCAACAGTGCAGGTGTGAATGAAACAATAATACAATTAGTATTATATACACCAGTGATGGCCGGTGCCGTTTAAGATGAGGGAGGACGATACATTTCTTCATGAACATGGCCTTATTTCTATTACAGCATATTGGATGACTTTCATTCACCCAGTTCAATGTAACAGCGATCGGTTTAGGCTACTACATGATAATCTAATTTCTCTATACCCATCATGAGTTTGCTACAACCTAGCCTATTAATGAAAGTTTACAATGTAGGTGGACAGGTCAAGTAAATGTTTTGTAATCAAGGTGACAGTGACACATTCAATACCGCCTTATACACTCTTGCCTGCATCTAGCTGATCTAGGGTGTAGTCATTAGTCAAATCGCTGCAAACAAGAGTTTCTATTGGACAAATTCAGGTATGTTTATCCCTATTTCGTTCCGTTTGCTTCCGTTTAAGAAACGTTTTTCAACAGAATCGGCAGAATGAATACTCCCCATGATCACACGCAAAACACTTTCATAGCTGCCACATTCAAACAGCATGATCACTTTGCTCGTAATTCCTTCTCGCATCTATGCGCTCTCCTCCTTGCTCACCTTTTCCCCTTGCTTGTGGAATCCAGTGCATAACACATCAGCTGTCTGTGTGTAAGCCAAACCTTCAGATCATAACCTCTAACCGTTACAGACAGACTACACCATTGTTACCATTTATCTAATGTTTAAGTCAACATAGTTAATAGAACTAACGCATTAGCAACCGGTTCTACAATGTAAAAGGCCATTTCCACATCCATTGTTACATTAGTACATAACTCTTAATCAGACTTAATAATTATTAATGATATTTCAACACCATGCATACATGGAACGACGATTTTGTCTTATTCAACGTTCTGACTCCAAAGCGTTGAGCGCAGGCCATGTAGCCTATTCCTATGCGCACTGAGGCATGCGCTCGCTCCTATTACACACATAGGACAGAGACATAGGACACAGACACACGAAACTCCGACATAACCCGGAAAATATGAACAAAGAAAACCATAAATTGAATTAAATAAACAGTTAAATAAACAGAACTTACCCTTCATGAGTCTTGAGAACATTCATGTGCACTATAAACATCGTGCCCACTCAGAGCAGGGTAACAAATGGTTGGCTAAAGGAAAATGTATCGTTGGATTTTCAAACGTGAAACAGAAATGTCTACGTGTTGCAATAAACCTTAAGGGGATGGAATGATGAAACGCTAGCATTTATTGTAGTATAAGATGGAATCTAGATTTACCACATAGGGCCTATGCATTTAAACGTGTGAAAGCAACAGAAAACATTTCAACAAGAGAAAAAAGTTCTCCACTGGCGGGAGTTTGGTCTTCGAACACAGTAATAATAAATTTTAAGTACATATTCTAAATGCAAGCTTCATAAGTAAATTATTCATTTAAATGAATGGTTACATATCCAAATACCAGTATGCCTATGCTAGTAATTGTTGCCCAATTGCTGGTGAGCTTGCTAAGTAAATCGTTAATATTATTGATCACCCCCAAAATATTTATTTATTATGTCAATCCTCTCTCCCTACAATTTGAGTTTTCGCTGCACCCGATCCTATAACTGTACAGCAAATCAGCAATCTGTTGGCTAGTTTACCCGACCTGCGTTCATTGACAGTTTGCTGGTCCAATCAGAGTTAAAAAGTGTGCGTTTCCCTAGCCAATCTGTTGCAGGTTTTTACTTTTGCAAGGGTGATGCTGCTGCGACTACTGTCTCTGGCTGCGTGTAGAGTAGGCCTAATCCACTAGAACTTGTGCCACAAAATGAGTGACAAAACATGTTAGATCATTTGAAGTCATCAGTCTCAAGACAAAGTTGAGTCCCGAGTCTTGAGGCTCCAAGTCAAGTCTCAAGTTATTTTATTTTCTATCAAGTTGAGTCTCAAATAAAATTTGTACACAACTCTGATAAAGCATATAAATAGCGTGTCTGGATTTGATTAGAGCTTTGATCGAAAATTCAAGCCACATGCTTCCTGAGCCATACATTAAATACATTTTATGAGCTCAACATTAAAGACATTTTATGAGCACAAGCCCAAAAAAGCCCAAATGATTGTGCCGTTCTCCAATATATAGGCTACTGCACATTACGCAGGACAGAAAAACATAAAAGCCCATAGATGTAACTAGCTATATGCTCTCTTGGGTAAATAATTTAAACTAGCTCTAGTAGGCTAATCTTTTTGAGTGTGAACTGTATTTCTTTACTGTATTGTATTCAACTGTATTACATTACGCACATCATTCAAACCATGTTAAGCAGAAAAGAACATGTGATTCTGGTGCAGCACATGCAGCCTACAAAGTTACAAGCATAGGCTGGAGGATTTGATTTTCATTTTGAAATATAATAGGGCCTATTTGTATAATTAGTAGGCTGACGCATTTCCCTTAATGTTATTAGCCTACCTCCTCTTTCTCTCTCCATTGTTGCTTCATTCCTTCCTCACTTTCAACAGGTAATTAAATGAGTTCCGTTGTCCTCATCTCCATCATTCTAATGACATGCTCAATAATGTAGGACTAGAATTACATGCAGATGGCTTTCACTTCTCTTTAGGAAGATTGAATGGTTATGGGACTGAATAAATAACTGCTAACCTCCCAGGTTCGCTCTTCTTTCAAACTACCCCTGAGTTCTATTGGCTGCTGTATTTAACGTTCAGAAAACAAGAGCTTGCGTCCCTCTTCGAATCGTCTATTGGTATAAAAAATGCAGCATTTTTTTAAATTTTATGTCCAGCAAGCTATTCTAGGCTAGCTTTTCCAGCATTGGACTCCAAGAGCTAAGGGGCATTTTTTTTAAAGGAGAGAGGCCAGCGGACCACAGGGGCATGCATATTGCGCAAGAAACTAGTTAGAAGCTTACTATGCATAACCCATAATGTATTAGTTACATATAAGGCTAATTCTGCATTGAATTCATCACCTGAATGAGGTAGGCTAGGACATCTATACAGTGCATTCGAAAAGTATTCAGACCCCTTGACTTTTTCCACATCTTGTTATGTAATAGCCTTATTCTAAAGCAATTGGCATCCACAATTGTTTACTCCATATTTAATAGAAATCAGACTTTGCTTTAGATTTTTTTATTCAACATAATATTGTAAATAATAAAACAAATGAAACTGGCATGGACAAAAATGATGGGACCCTTAACCTAATATTTTGTTGCACAACCTTTAGAGGCAATCACTGCAAACAAACGTTTTCTGTAGCTCTCAATGAGACTTCTGCACCTGTTAACAGGTAGTTTGGCCCAGTCTTCCTGAGCAAACTGCTTCAACTGTTTCAGGTTTGATGGGTGCCTTCTCCAGACTGCAAGATTCAGCTCTTTCCATAAATGTTAGATAGGATTCAGATCAGGCTCATAGAAGACACTTCAGAATAGTCCTATGTTTTGTTCTTATCCATTCTTGGGTGCTTTGAGCTGTGTGTTTGGGGTCATTATCCTGTTGGAGGACCTATGACCTGCGACTGAGCTTTCTGACACTGGGCAGTACGTTTTGCTCCAGAATGTCTTGATAGTCTTGAGATTTCATTGTGCCCTGTACAGATTCAAGGCACCCTGTGCCAGGCGCAGCAAAGCAACCCCAAAACAGAACCCAGCCTCCTCCATGTTTCACTGTAGGTATGGTGTTCTTCTCTTTGAAAGCTTCATTTTTTCATCTGTGAACATAGAGCTGATGTGACTTGCCAAAAAGCTCGTTTTGACTCACCTGTCCAAAGGACATTCTCCCAGAAAGATTGTGGCTTGTCAATATGCATTTTAGCTAATTCCAGTCTGTCTTTGTTTTTCTTTCAAAAGTGGAGTCTTCTTCCATGGAGCCCACTGTCGCTCAAAAAGTGACGGATGGTGCGATTAGAAACTGACGTACCTTCAGCTTGGAGTTCAGCTTGTATCTCTTTGGCAGTTATCCTTGATTCTTTTTCTGCCATTCGCATGATCCTTCTGTTCAATCTGGGGTCGATGTTCCTCTTGCGGCCGCGCCCAGGGAGGTTGGCTACAGTTCCATGGACCTTAAACTTCCTAATAATATTTGCAACTGTTGTCACAGGAACATCAAGCTGCTTGAAGATGGTCTTGTAGCCTTTATCTTTACCATGCTTGTCTATTATTTTCTTTCTCATCTCCTCAGACAAATCTCTGCTTTGCTTTCTCTGGTCCATGTTCAGTGTGGTGCACACAATGATACCAAACAGCACAGTGACTACTTTTCTCCATTTAAATAGGCTGAATGACTGATTACAAGATTGGAGACGTGTGTGATACTAATTAGTTTGAAATATCACTATAATCCAATTATTTATTATCTTTTCTAAGGGGTACCAACAAATGTGTCCAGGCCATTTTAGAATATCTTTGTAGAATAAGCAATTATTGATCTCTTTTCACAGCTTCTTTCTATGACATACCAAAGGCATGCAAGTATACATGATAAAATAGCTTTTAATTGCACCCCTTTTCAGGAGGAATGAAGCACTCTTTTAATGAGCTGTAAGGGTACCAACAAATATGAGCACGTCTGTATATTAATCTTGAACAGGATTATCTTTTTGGATGCAATTTGAATGGAATTGATGAGAGAGAGAGGAAGACTGCGCGTGAATGCTCTGATTTAAAGCAACCATAGGCTGTTTCAAAACTCTGCAGCTGCAATCATTTTAAAAAACAAGGTGGCCCCCGAAAGCCAGATGGAGATGGGTTAATTAGATGCACATTCAGTCTTTATATTACTGTAGCATAGACTATACTGCAGCAAATGTAGGCCTATCTGTCACAAGGAAAAAAGTTACCATGATGAGATGATATGTCTACATGCATTGTGAACTGCACTCCATACTGAGATGGTCTGTCTGTCCCAACCAGGAGCGTTGATGACTGATCATGCAGAGAACAGAGTGAAGGCCGCAGAGAATACAGATTTGGACTTGCATATAATTTAACAGTTCCATGTCACGTCACTATTTACATGAATCATTTATTATAATTGACCGTTTCCACACAGTTTTATATCCCGGGAAAAGTGAGTGGTTTTGGGCGGGAAATCTCGATAACCGGACGTCCTCCAGAAATTGTCATAATTACTGTGTAAGTCTATGTAAGGGGGTGAGAACTATGAGCCTCATAGGTTTTGTATTTTAGTCAATATACACAGAGGAAGATGGAAGCTAGCTATCCTCCGGCTACACTGTGGCGCGGTTGAGGCTACTGTAGACCTTCTTTGCAAAATAGTGTGTTTTAATCAATTATTTGGTGACATGTGAATATATTTAGTATAGTTTTATCTAAAAATAGCTTTTTTAATGTTACACTATTTTCATGAAATTCACTGAGGATGGTCCTCCCCGTCCTCCTCTGAGGAGCCTCCACTGATATATATGAGTAAGAACATTTGAGAGAGGTGGGGAGAGAGAGCAAAAGATGTTAAACACTAGCGAGTTGGGGAGAGAGAGAGAGATGGGGAGAGAGAGAGAGAGAGATGGGGAGAGAGAGAGAGAGATGGGGAGAGAGAGAGAGATGGGGAGAGAGAGAGAGAGATGGGGAGAGAGAGAGAGATGGGGAGAGAGAGAGATGGGGAGAGAGAGAGAGATGGGGAGAGAGAGAGAGAGATATGGGGAGAGAGAGATGGGGAGAGAGAGAGAGATGGGGAGAGAGAGAGATGGGGAGAGAGAGAGAGATGGGGAGAGAGAGAGAGATGGGGAGAGAGAGAGAGATGGGGAGAGAGAGAGAGATGGGGAGAGAGAGAGAGAGATGGGGAGAGAGAGAGAGAGAGATGGGGAGAGAGAGAAAGAGAGATGGGGAGAGAGAGAGAAACTGCACGTAGTCAAAGAAAGAGTAATGCCCTAACACAAACACACAGGAATTGCTCCGCCAGGCATATAGGCTACTCTGACAAAATGATAACTTTAATGACAGAGTTAAAGTCCTTTTCTCTGTCATGCACACAAAACCACTATAGCCTCTCCGACGATTAGCAGGACATTCGCCATCTCCAGAGAGCAGAGGGGCTTTGTATTTCACTAGAGGGATCCTGACTGCTGCCACCAGGATGTAGTTCCTGTCTCCCTAAAGACCCGCCCACACACAGCTTTTACTATGGATGCTGAAATTCCTGAGCAGGGCAACATTATCCATTTATGAGTCAAGTACAGCCTTTTGGCGCAAGAGCTCGTGGTGGGGTCATCAATATTGCAAGATCAATTACGCCAGGTTACACACTGCCCTACAAATTACACTAAAACTCCAACTCTGACATTGCTAGATCATGCATGATCTCTACAACATGCCTATTCGCCCTGATAGACAGTTATATTAATAAATATACAGGCTATATTAATTATAGCCTGTGACCCTTATAATAATTGACATGTCACTGCCCTACATTCACAGAATAATGTAGCCCATTGCACATATTAATAGAACAATTGTAGCTAATCCATCTTGCTTTGAGTAGAGTGCGTGAGCAACAAAACCAGCCGTCTGTGCGCGTGCTGCAGGCAGTGCACAAACACAACACAGCCTATTCTACACACGCAGACACAACACTGATGGCAAGCGCGATCAATCAAAGTTCCTCAGTGTCTCTTCCCGTTACTGATGGGTTGGTTGACCTACATCTGTTTAACGATTCTATTTCCCAGCCTGCATCGATAGCAACAATATTATAACCCAACTTAGTTCTAACACTTTCTACATCAAATGCATTTTTGTTCGTTCCAGTAAACAATAATCAACCGGTTCCAAGCATGGCAGTGGCCAAATGGAGTGTGCAAAAATAGGCTATAATTTTATTTAAAGAATCGGGCCTTGGACACAGAACTCGTAAAGCCCTTGTGTTTCATCATTATAATCTATTGAGTGTCCACTAGTGGTGGCCGGCCGCTATGTCCAGTCAGTGGTTCGACCATTTGGATTAACGCAAATCCACACATATATATAAAAAACAAACATTCAATTAGGGGCAAATATAAACAGTGGCAAGAAATATTCCGACTCTTATGAGTTATAAAAGCATAGTAAATACCCTCACCAGCAGTCAGAAATGTAATAGATTAATCTGGCAGCATGTCCCGTTAGATACTCCTCTTGTTCGCGCTGCCATCTGTGTCCCTGGCCGTCAGGCCACTCTAAACAATCCACTGCGGGGGGCGGGATACACCGTTCGCCTCCGCCAATCAGCATTCAGCAACAAGGATTTAATAAGTAGTGGGTGTTCCCATTGTCAAATCGCAGCCCTTGAAAGGCATGAGTGACATCGAGGTTCCCTGTCGGGCATGGATAGGGCTGGGTCTCAGGGTGTGTAGGGGAGGCTACAGCGGGTTTAACATTTTATGCAATCCAGTCCCCATGCCGTGTTAACGTTAAAGGCTTAAAAGAAACACATTTTGGGGGATGGAGGATTTGGCCTACAGTTTAAAAGGGTCTTATAACTGGGGCATCTTTTGAGAATGTTTTTTGGGAGCAATTGACACGTGGCAGTGGTGGGTTTAATGATAGAGCTGGACTGATTCCATTCTAGCAGCTTTAGTAACTGACTGGGATGACTGCTTGCTTTAGGGATGCACAAGCTTTGAACTGGGCAATGGGGGCAGACTATATTTTGGGAGAGGGCAAACTCATCTTCTGTGTAAGTGTGTGAGAGAGAAAAAGACCAGAAGAGATATAGAGAGGGAGAGACAGAGGGCAGAGAACGAGTAATGACAGATCTTAGAGATAAAAAAAGGACGAACTGCAATTGTTCCATTATTGAAGACACTCTTCTATTCCTGGAAGAGAACATAACCTGGAAAAAAGCACTCACATAACACAGAGAGACAGACAGACACACAAAAAGACAGACAGAGACACAAAGAGACAGACAGAGAGACCCCCCAATGTCAACATTACCACTTTTATTGTCAGGATACTTGCGTCATGTAAAATATTTCAATACAGTAAAAATGCATGTTCCATATGCCATCCTCCACACAATGTGTTGGTTTGTCATCAAGAAGATAAGGCTTTGCCCACAGCAATAAAAACGGCAGCTCTCTCTCAGCACAACAGAAGCTGCTTCAACACTTTTTTTTTGTGTGAAAACAAAACGGATTAAATTATAAACTACTAAAATCGTATTTTTTATTCCTTTTGTTGTTTCTCAATAAAGCCCTCAACCAGAGCTGTGGGCGGGGCCCCACAAACTCCCAGAATGCTCCTGTCAGCAGCTCAATTCGGTCCCCAACGAAGACGCCCATGGAAGGGCGGACAGACACAAAGACACAGACGGGAAGACAAACAGACAGAGGGACAGAGACAGGAAAGACATATATTCTGTCAATGCTGGCAGTCACATAGCAGCTTTAATCTCATCGAAGCTTCAACAGGAAGAGGGGAATCCGGCTGGAAAGGGGGAGAGCTTTGGTGGAGGGGTAAGGAGAGAAGGAAATGAGGGTAAGGGAAGAGGGGAGCCCCGGGTCCACCTTCTGTTTGTTGGTCTGTTGGCTGTAGTTAAGTACCAGTTCTGAAGGTTAACTTTGTAATGGTCACAAACCTGCAGCGACGATAACTTGAACCACAGAAGAAGGAACGAGGGAAACAACAAACTGACAGCATCTGTTCTTCCTTCTCCATCTTCCTCTTGGTTTAGTCTCCATGTGTTGCTCATGGTTGAATTGAAGTCATTTTCTGTCATGGCTGATGTTGTCGCGTTATGTCATTTTCTGTCATGGCTGATGTCGCGTTATGGCATTTTCTGTCATGGCTAATGTTGTCGCGTTATGTCATTTTCTGTCATGGCTGATGTTGTCGCGTTATGTCATGGCTGATGTTGTCGCGTTATGTCATTTTCTGTCATGGCTGATGTTGTCGCGTTATGGCATTTTCTGTCATGGCTAATGTTGTCGCGTTATGTCATTTTCTGTCATGGCTGATGTTGTCGCGTTATGTCATTTTCTGTCATGGCTAATGTTGTCGCGTTATGTCATTTTCTGTCATGGCTGATGTTGTCGCGTTATGTCATTTTCTGTCATGGCTGATGTTGTCGCGTTATGTCATTTTCTGTCATGGCTGATGTTGTCGCGTTATGTCATTTTCTGTCATGGCTGATGTTGTCGCGTTATGTCATTTTCTGTCATGGCTAATGTCGCGCTATGGCATTTTCTGTCATGGCTGATGTTGTCGCGTTATGTCATGGCTGATGTTGTCGCGTTATGTCATTTTCTGTCATGGCTGATGTTGTCGCGTTATGGCATTTTCTGTCATGGCTGATGTCGCGTTATGTAATGGCTGATGTTGTCGCGTTATGTCATTTTCTGTCATGGCTGATGTCGCGTTATGTCATTTTCTGTCATGGCTAATGTTGTCGCGTTATGGCATTTTCTGTCATGGCTGATGTTGTCGCGTTATGTCATTTTCTGTCATGGCTGATGTTGTCGCGTTATGGCATTTTCTGTCATGGCTGATGTTGTTGCATCATGTCATGTTCTTTTAGAATGAGTATATTGTATTAACATACTGGGCTAATGGACTGCTGCAGTGAGGGTGGACCGGTGGGCTGTTGCCATGGACACACCCACTTCCCTTAGTACATTCTCCCTAGCGGGCATGGCGAGGGGTGGGTAAAGGTCAGGGGTCAGTAGCGGTGGGTCTGGTGTGAGTACTGCGGGGGCTGCTGGGAGGTAGAGGAGTATCCAATGCTGCTTTGGGGCAGTGATGTGCTTGGTCCGGGGTTCTGGTAGGCAGCATGTGGATTGGAGCGCTGACAGATAAATAAGGTAACTTATCAGACTCTTAATTTCCAATTTAGGTTTTTACAATTTGGTGGGATAACCCAGAAATGAGCTAAATCATGCTGTATATGGTATTGCGTGTGTGTACCATACCTGGTAGTCTGTAGTCATGAGGCCACTTGAGGTAGTGACGGGCGGGATCACTCGCACCTTCTTTAGGGGCGGGCCCTGGGCATGGCTATTGTCAGGGTTACCAGTGTGTCCCGCCCCATTGGTGTGGTTGTTCCCCTGCTGCTGCTGGTTCTTCTGGAAAATTAAACACCCACCAAGCATCCATCAACGGATAACCGTACACTAACACACACTGGAAATGCACGCAAATGTTTTGCTTAAAAGACCCAATGCAGCCGCTTTTATATCAATGTATTATATCAATATCAATTTTGTATCAATATCAAATCATTTCTGGGTAACAATTAAGTAACTAACTGTAATAGATTTCCAAGAATGTTGCTAGGACTGTCTGGGAGGGGTCTGAGTGGGGAGGGGACAACTGGAAAACAAGCTGTTATTGGCAGAGAGGTTTGGAACCCTCTGTTATTGGTCTATTAACCAATTTACCACAGTGACGTCACCATGGAAAGCTGAAACTCAATTCCATTTCAAACCTGCTGATTACAAGTTTGTGTAGAAATAATACAAAACACAGGAGAGAAAAAAACACACCGGGCCTTTAAAAACTTTATCTACATTTGACTAAACACACACAAGTCAAACATTTGGATAAACCTACTCATTCAAGGGTTTTTCTTTATTTGTACTATTTTCTACATTGTAGATTAATAGTGAAGACATCAAACTATGAAATAACACATGTGAATCATGTAGTAACCAAAAAAAGTGCTAAACAAATCAATTTCATATTTGAGATTCTTCAAAGTAGCCACCCTTTGCCTTAATGACAGCTTTGCACACTCTTGGCATTCTCTCAACCAGCTTCACCTGGAATGCTTTCCAACAGTCTTGAAGGAGTTCCCACATATGCTGAGCACTTGTTGGCTGCTTTTCCTTCACTCTGCGGTTCAACTCATCCCAAACCATCTCAATTGGGTTAAGGTCAGGTGATTGTGGAGGCCAAGTCATTTGATGCAGCACTCCATCACTCTCCTTCTTGGTCAAATAGCCCTTACACAGGTAGAAAGAGGAGGAAGGGAAGCGCTACTAAGGTACAAAATAGTAAATTTAGTAGACAGAAGCTGCTCTTTGGTAAAAGGGGAGAATTGGTCATCAAAAAGAAAGGAGGACCAAGGCACTCTTCATATAATTAATTAAAATGCCTTTATTTGTATGGCATGTTCAATAGAAACAACGTTTTTAAAAATCCGACGCATTTCGGCTGCATGGCCTTCGTCAGGGAGTACAAAAAAATAATACAATGTCCTCTTTTGAACAGTTTTTCCAATTAGCCCTAATTAGAAGAGGGAGTGGTTACAAAATTGATTGGACACACCTAGTAAGCAATACTACACACATTAAAAAGTGAAATACTGAAGCTATGTTATCATAAACATACAACTCCAAGCTAGAAGTATCTGGACACTTAGAAAGGTAGTTCTAACTTTAAATATGACTGGGAGACGTGTCAAGAATAAGACAGCAATATATTCCATAGTCCACTAGAACACAGCAAAACATGAACAACAACAGTCTAAACATTGCTGAGGGCAATTGAGCAAAATGTCCACTAGATGACAACAAATGGACCCATCACGACCCTACAGGAAGGGTGAGAAATCCATATCTTCATTTAAACCAGGGTATTTAGTAGCCTGTAGTTTGTAAATCCAAAAACTTTCCCTTTGGTTTAATTGTTTAAGACGGTCCCCTTTTCTAATAGAGGCCGGAACATGATCAATACCCATAGCTTGTAGGGAGGCAGGGTTGCCATGGTGTAAGGACTTGTAGTGCCTTGCCATGGTATGGCGTACTTGTGTTCCGCTAAGCGGTCTTGAAGGCGTCTCTTTGTCCGTCCAATGTAGAACACCTTGCACTGTGGACATTCCAATCTATAGATGACATGAGTGGTTTTGCAGTTAATGAAATGCTTGATGTAATACTCCATTTTGGAAGCTGTGTCAACAAAATACTTATTCTGTGCAATATTTCTGCAATGGTTACATTTAAAAGAGCCCTTGGGTTTGTGGTAAAGCCAAGTTTTTTGAGAGTCACCCGGAAGATAACTGTGGACTAATTTGTCATTTAGGGTAGGACATCTCTTAAAGCTTATGACTGGTGGCTCAGGAAAGACTTGACGTAGTAGCGTATCACTTTGGATGATTCCCCAATTATATTTAATGATTATTTTAATGTTCTCTGCTTCAGTGCTGTATTTTGTAACAAAATACACTCTCTCTGATGTATCACGAGGCACTCCCCTTCGCAACAAGTTCTCTCTGTCAAGTAATCCAGCCCTTATACCTGCATCTTTCAGGACCTGAATGCTGTAGCCCCGATTCAAGAAGCGATTCTCCAATTCAGCAGATTTGACACTGTAGTCTGTCTTACACAGCCTGGAGGTGTGTTTTGGGCCATTGTCCTGTTGAAAAACAAATGATAGTCCCGCTAAGCCCAAACCAGATGGGATGGCGTATCGCTGCAGAATGCTGTGGTAGCCATGCTGGTTAAGTGTGCCTCTAAATAAATCACTGACGGGGTCACCAGCAAAGCACCTTCACACCTCCTCCTCCATGCTTCACGATGGGGACCACACATGCAGTGATCATCCATTCACCTACTCTGCATCTCACAAGGACATGGTGGTTGAAACCAAAAATCTAAAATTTGGACTCATTAGACCAAAGGACAGATTTCCACCGGTCTAATGTCCATTGCTCATGTTTCTTGGCCCAAGCAAGTCTTTTCTTCTTATTGGTGTCCTTTAGTAGTGGTTTCTTTGCAGCAACTCGACCATGAAGGCCTGATTCACGCAGTCTCCTCTGAACAGTTGATGTTGAGATGTGTCTGTTACTTGAACTCTGTGAAGCATTTATTTGGACTTCACTTTCTGAGGCTGGTAACTCTAATGAACTTATCCTCTGCAGCAGAGGTAACTCTGGGTCTTCCTTTCCTGTGACGGTCCTCATGAGAGCCAGTTTCATCAAAGAGCTTGATGGTTTTTGCGACTGCACTTGAAGAAACGTTCAAAGTTCTTGACATTTTCCAGATTGACTGACCTTCATGTATTAAAGTAATGATGGACTGTCGTTTCTCTTTGCTTATTTGAGATGTTCTTGCAATAATATGGACGTGATCTTTTAACAAATAGGGCTATCTTCTGTATACCATGTCCCAACACAACTGATTGGATCAAACGCATTAAGGAAAGAAATTCCACAAATTCTCTTTTAACAAGGCACACCTGTTAATTGAAAGACATTCCAGGGGACTACCCCATGAAGCTGGTTGAGAGAATGCCAAGAGTGTGCAAAGCTGTCATCAAGGCAAAGGGTGGCTACTTTGAAGAATATAAAATATACTTTTTTGGTTACTACATGATTCCATATGTAATATTTCATAGTTTTGATGTCTTCACTATTATTCTACAATGTAGAAAATAGTAATAAAAAAAAAAAACCTGGAATGAGTAGGTGTGTCTAAACTTTTGACTGGTACTAAATATATATATATACAGTGGGGCAAAAAAGTATTTAGTCAGCCACCAATTGTGCAAGTTCTCCCACTTAAAAAGATGAGGCCTGTAATTTTCATCATAGGTACACTTCAACTATGACAGACAAAATGAGAAAAAGAAATCCAGAAAATCACATTGTAGGATTTTTAATGAATTTATTTGCAAATTATGGTGGAAAATAAGTATTTGGTCACCTACAAACAAGCAAGATTTCTGGACCTGTAACAACTTCTTTAAGAGGCTCCTCTGTCCTCCACTCGTTACCTGTATTAATGGCACCTGTTTGAACTTGTTATCAGTATAAAAGACACCTGTCCACAACCTCAAACAAACAGTCACACTCCAAACTCCACTACGGCCAAGACCAAAGAGCTGTCAAAGGACACCAGAAACAAAATTGTAGACCTGCACCAGGCTGGGAAGACTGAATCTGCAATAGGTAAGCAGCTTGGTTTGAAGAAATCAACTGTGGGAGCAATTATTAGGAAATGGAAGACATACAAGACCACTGATAATCTCCCTCGATCTGGGGTGCCACGCAAGATCTCACCCCGTGGGGTCAAAATGATCACAAAAACGGTGAGCAAAAATCCCAGAACCACACGGGGGGACCTAGTGAATGACCTGCAGAGAGCTTGGACCAAAGTAACAAAGCCTACCATCAGTAACACACTACGCCGCCAGGGACTCAAATCCTGCAGTGCCAGACGTGTCCCCCTGCTTAAGCCAGTACATGTCCAGGCACGTCTGAAGTTTGCTAGAGAGCATTTGGATGATCCAGAAGAAGATTGGGAGAATGTCATATGGTCAGATGAAACCAAAATAGAACTTTTTGGTAAAAACTCAACTTGTCGTGTTTGGAGGACAAAGAATGCTGAGTTGCATCCAAAGAACACCATACCTACTGTGAAGCATGGGGGTGGAAACATCATGCTTTGGGGCTGTTTTTCTGCAAAGGGACCAGGACGACTGATCCGTGTAAAGGAAAGAATGAATGGGGCCATGTATCGTGAGATTTTGAGTGAAAACCTCCTTCCATCAGCAAGGGCATTGAAGATGAAACGTGGCTGGGTCTTTCAGCATGACAATGATCCCAAACACACCGCCCGGGCAACGAAGGAGTGGCTTCGTAAGAAGCATTTCAAGGTCCTGGAGTGGCCTAGCCAGTCTCCAGATCTCAACCCCATAGAAAATCTTTGGAGGGAGTTGAAAGTCAGTGTTGCCCAGCAACAGCCCCAAAACATCACTGCTCTAGAGGAGATCTGCATGGAGGAATGGGCCAAAATACCAACAACAGTGTGTGAAAACCTTGTGAAGACTTACAGAAAACGTTTGACCTCTGTCATTGCCAACAAAGGGTATATAACAAAGTATTGAGATAAACTTTTGTTATTGACCAAATACTTATTTTCCACCATAATTTGCAAATAAATTCATTAAAAATCCTACAATGTGATTTTCTGGATTTTCTTTCCTCATTTTGTCTGTCATAGTTGAAGTGTACCTATGATGAAAATTACGGGCCTCTCTCATCTTTTTAAGTGGGAGAACTTGTACAATTGGTGGCTGACTAAATACTTTTTTGCCCCACTGCATGCATGCATATATATATATATATATATGGCACTCACATTTCTGACTTTCTCTGCCTTGTCCTCTGGCTCCTCCTCTGTCAGGAACTCCCTCTTTGGGTAGGGGATCTGGCAGCCTGCAAACACACTGAGTGAGAAATACAAAGAGTTATCAATCACTTTTCTTACAGGATATACCCCCACATAACCCCAGACATGTAGTAATAAATGTGCTACTCCGTTCTGTCACCTCTGGTCTCCTGGCGTTCCACCCCTACCGGGGGTCTACTCCCGCTCAGCCCAGTAAAAGCTCATTTCTGTTCTGGCACCCCAGTGGTGGAACCAGCTTCCCATTAATGTCATGACAGCTGCCAATCTTCCAAAAGTTGTTTGAAACCCTACTTCTTCAAAGCAGTGGAGGCTCCTCAGAGGAGGACCATCCTCCTCAGTGAATTTCATAAAAATGTTAAATGATCCTTTTCAGATAAAACTATACTAAATATAATCACGTCACCAAATAACTGATTAAAACACACTATTTTGCAAAGAAGGTCTACAGTAGCCTCAACAGCACTCTGTAGGGTAGCACCATGGTGTAGCCGGAGGACAGCTAGCTTCCGTCCTCCTCTGGGCACATTGACTTCAATACAAAACCTAGGAGGATCATGGTTCTCACCCCCTTCCATAGACTTACACAGTAATTATGACAACTTCCGGAGGACGTTCTCCAGCCTACAGAACTCTTGCAGCATGATCTGACATGTTGTCCACCCAATCAAAGGATCAGAGAATTAATCTAGTACTGAAAGCACAAGCTACTGCTAGCTAGCACAGCTGTGGATAAAATGTGGTGAGTTATTGACTCAGAGAGAAAGACAATAGATGAACAGTTTTGAACACATTAATTTCTTCCAAAATGAGACGTGAGACAGATTGAAAGTGAAAAGAAATGACACTTACTTTGCTAGCAAATACAGCTAGCTAGTTTAGCCTACTGAAACAACTTGCTCCAACAGAGGGATGCTATGTTAGCTAGCTGGCTATGACTTTCCAACACAGCACTGGAACTCCAAGTCAAGGTAAGCTTTTGGTATTACTACTGCGTGGCCCGCCGGTGTAACTGCATACTGACTATACACTAACACGTTAGTTCTATTAGCTATGCTGACTATGATGTTACTTTAGCTAATATGGTGGCAATGATGTAGGCTGTTTGTAAAGGTTTGGCTTGGAATGTTTTTTTTCGCCTGGTCACATACAGCTGATTTGTTGTGCATTGAAGTCCACAAGCGAAGGGAAGGAATACAACGTGGCTGCTATGAGAGTTTATGCATGATCAGGGGTGTATTCATTCCGCCGATTCTGTTGAAAAACATTTCTTAAACGGAAGCAAACGGAACAAAAACATACCTGTCCAATAGAAACTCTTGTTTTCAATGGACTAACGATTACACCCACTATCAGCTAGATGCAGGCAAGAGTGTGCAAGGCGGTATTGAATGCCACTGTCACCTCAAATTTGTCTCTTGACCTGTTTGCTCCGACATTGTAAACTTTAATTCATAGGCTAGGTTGTAGCAACTTCATGATGAGTATAGGGAAAATTAGAGTATCATGTAGTAGCCTAAACCGATCGCTGTTACATTGAACTGGGTGAATGGAATATGAATGAAAGTCATCCAATATGCTGTAATAGAAATAAGGCCATGCTCAGACCTGCCAACCCTGTCCAACTGTTTAGAGTACCAGACGGGCAAATTGGAGGTTCATGTGCTTAGACAAACATTATGCATCACACCCGGTTCAGTTCAGTCCTCTGAAAAGGTATTTAGAAAACATAAAAGATTCATACTGATAAGTACAGAACATATAATATAAATATGTTTTGTGGAATTAGCATAGATTGTCTGTATGTTTATTCCATTACATGTACAGTATAGAATGGAGATAATTATCTATAACGTTTTTCTAAGCACATGCCCCCAAGTTTAGTCTCTATAGCAGAGGAACGCTAGTCACCTCTCAAACAGGGCCAACTACTAGGGCCAGCTCACAAGTATTGGCTTTTTAGACACGGTTCCTAAGCAATAGTAAAAGCAAAATCATTTTGAACACATAAAAACAAATGATCATGTCGACACAGACTGCAAACTGGCTACACAAAGCTTAAGCAGGCTACCGCAAAGGGAATCCGAACGCTGCTCGGCAGGCTACCGCAAAGGGAATCCGAACGCTGTTCAGCAGGCTACCGCAAAGGGAATCCGAACGCTGTTCAGCAGGCTACCGCAAAGGGAATCCGAACGCTGCTCGGCAGGCTACCGCAAAGGGAATCCGAACGCTGTTCAGCAGGCTACCGCAAAGGGAATCCGAACGCTGTTCAGCAGGCTACCGCAAAGGGAATCCGAACGCTGCTCGGCAGGCTACCGCAAAGGGAATCCGAACGCTGCTCGGCAGGCTACCGCAAAGGGAATCCGAACGCTGTTCAGCAGGCTACCGCAAAGGGAATCCGAACGCTGTTCAGCAGGCTACCGCAAAGGGAATCCGAACGCTGTTCAGCAGGCTACCGCAAAGGGAATCCGAACGCCTTTCAGCAGGCTACCGCAAAGGGAATCCGAACGCCGTTCAGCAGGCTACCGCAAAGGGAATCCGAACGCCGTTCAGCAGGCTACCGCAAAGGGAATCCGAACGCCGTTCAGCAGGCTACCGCAAAGGGAATCCGAACGCCGTTCAGCAGGCTACCGCAAAGGGAATCCGAACGCCGTTCAGCAGGCTACCGCAAAGGGAATCCGAACGCCGTTCAGCAGGCTACCGCAAAGGGAATCCGAACGCTGTTCAGCAGGCTACCGCAAAGGGAATCCGAACGCTGTTCAGCAGGCTACCGCAAAGGGAATCCGAACGCTGTTCAGCAGGCTACCGCAAAGGGAATCCGAACGCTGTTCAGCAGGCTACCGCAAAGGGAATCCGAACGCTGTTCAGCAGGCTACCGCAAAGGGAATCCGAACGCTGTTCAGCAGGCTACCGCAAAGGGAATCCGAACGCTGTTCAGCAGGCTACCGCAAAGGGAATCCGAACGCTGTTCAGCAGGCTACCGCAAAGGGAATCCGAACGCTGTTCAGCAGGCTACCGCAAAGGGAATCCGAACGCTGTTCAGCAGGCTACCGCAAAGGGAATCCGAACGCTGTTCAGCAGGCTACCGCAAAGGGAATCCGAACGCTGTTCAGCAGGCTACCGCAAAGGGAATCCGAACGCTGTTCAGCAGGCTACCGCAAAGGGAATCCGAACGCTGTTCAGCAGGCTACCGCAAAGGGAATCCGAACGCTGTTCAGCAGGCTACCGCAAAGGGAATCCGAACGCTGTTCAGCAGGCTACCGCAAAGGGAATCTGAACGCTGTTCAGCAGGCTACCGCAAAGGGAATCTGAACGCTGTTCAGCAGGCTACCGCAAAGGGAATCTGAACGCTGTTCAGCAGGCTACCGCAAAGGGAATCTGAACGCTGTTCAGCAGGCTACCGCAAAGGGAATCTGAACGCTGTTCAGCAGGCTACCGCAAAGGGAATCTGAACGCTGTTCAGCAGGCTACCGCAAAGGGAATCTGAACGCTGTTCAGCAGGCTACCGCAAAGGGAATCTGAACGCTGTTCAGCAGGCTACCGCAAAGGGAATCTGAACGCTGTTCAGCAGGCTACCGCAAAGGGAATCTGAACGCTGTTCAGCAGGCTACCGCAAAGGGAATCCGAACGCTGTTCAGCAGGCTACCGCAAAGGGAATCCGAACGCTGTTCAGCAGGCTACCGCAAAGGGAATCCGAACGCTGTTCAGCAGGCTACCGCAGAGGGAATCCGAACGCTGTTCAGCAGGCTACCGCAGAGGGAATCTGAACGCTGTTCAGTAGGATAATGCAAAGGGAATCTGAACGCTGTTCAGCAGGCTACCGCAAAGGGAATCTGAATGCTGTTCAGCAGGATAATGCAAAGGGAATCTGAACGCTGTTCAGCAGGCTACCGCAGAGGGAATCTGAACGCTGTTCAGCAGGCTACCGCAAAGGGAATCCGAACGCTGTTCAGCAGGCTACCGCAAAGGGAATCCGAACGCTTTTCAGCAGGCTACCGCAAAGGGAATCTGAACGCTGTTCAGCAGGCTACCGCAAAGGGAATCCGAACGCTTTTCAGCAGGCTACTGCAAAGGGAATCTGAACGCTGTTCAGCAGGCTACCGCAAAGGGAATCCGAACGCTTTTCAGCAGGCTACTGCAAAGGGAATCTGAACGCTGTTCAGCAGGCTACCGCAAAGGGAATCTGAACGATGTTCGCTAGAAGAGTCTGCTGTTTCAGCCTATGTAAAGGTGTCTATTGTATTTCTTTGCAGCACATATATCATTTCAGGTTTTCGAAATTGCTAAAATCTAAAATGTAGTGCAAAGGCATTTTAGAAGAATTGCCTCTATAGTTAATACCGGACACGCATTCATTCTTCATCATGCAGTCTTCTAAACTCGACTCCATTTAATTCCAAGATGTTTATATTTATTTTTGATTATACTTTTGTAATGCTTTTTGTGACGTGGATCATGATTACTGTTACAATCTATCAGGTTGCGTGATCCTTGTAATGTTACGTGGAAAATACAACTAATGGAACGCAGAATTAAATGTTTTTCACACTCGCACAAATGCGACCAGTTATTTTTCGTATTTCATTTCTTTCACTAGCAAATGCGAGTGAACTGCTGGCACTTTAGAGCCCACTGAATGTCCATCTTATGTTCTCTAACGTTAGCTTGAACCAATGTGTTTACCTTTCCACAACACACGGAGTGGAAAAGGGATTTGTCCAGGTGTTAACTTACAGCTGACAGTCGGAAAACTCAGCATCACAACAACAGGAGGAGGGGCAGACATGAGGTAGCTACGTCTAATAATGATGTATTCATATCCAGGTCAGTTGACACAAACTCCGTTCATGTCTGTGTGTTGCAGCTCGAGAATCGGGATGTTAGATTTACTCAGTGGATACTTTTCTTCTTCTTCATGTAATAAAAAAAATAACAGGCCTTTTTCATTTCTGCGTACTTTTAACTCGGATCTCGTACCTTCGTACATGGACAGAGAATTGGGAAGTTGGTACGCAAAATGTTTGGCCGGTCTGCAAGCCCATGAAAACAAAACTCCCTCATCTGAAACGGCACTGACCGTCACTGCTTCAAAGAGTATCTTAAATAAATTCCTCCCCAAAAACTACACTTGTCTTTTCTTACTAGCACTGACACTGCATGTAACTACTTTACTGAAGGAAAATGTTCTTACTACGACTGGGATGTGGTTGTCTCACTTAGCCATCTTAAGATGAATGAACTTAAGTCGCTCTGGATAAGTGTCTGCTAAATGACTAAAAATGTCAAATGTAATACGTGTTATGTAGTAATACATGTAGTAATACCTGTTATGTGGTAATACATGTAGTAATAAATGTGTTATGTGGTAATACATGTAGTAATAAATGTGTTATGTGGTAATACATGTAGTAATACCTGTTATGTGGTAATACATGTAGTAATACCTGTTATGTTGTAATACATGTAGTAATACCTGTTATGTGGTAATACATGTAGTAATACATGTTATGTGGTAATACATGTAGTAATACCTGTTATGTGGTAATACATGTAGTAATACCTGTTATGTGGTAATACATGTAGTAATACCTGTTATGTTGTAATACATGTAGTAATACATGTTATGTGGTAATACATGTAGTAATACATGTGTTATGTAGTAATTAACAAGTTATAGATGTTGTATTAGGGTCCTGACTCACTCCGAGGTGGGCAGAGGTTCCTCCAGGAAGTAAGGGTCCTGCATGGCCTGCTCAGACGTGATCCTACGGATCGGGTCCATGGTCAGCAGCTTCTGAAGCTAACACAACGTTAGACACATCATGAGTAAAACACAGTGAACGTTCATACAATGTCAGCCTGAACAATGCGACAGTATGTAACAACAATCTCCAGGCAAAACTCATTTTAACTCACCAAGTGGAATGCTTTGCTGTCTGGTTTCACTTTGTGTTTCTCCATGTATTTTATTAAGCTGCAGTTTGTATACCTGTAAATAAAAAGGTGTTATTTCAGTTTGTATACCTGTAAATAAAAAGGTGTTATTTCAGTTTGTATACCTGTAAATAAAAGGTGTTATTTCAGTTTGTACACCCGTGATAAAAATGTGCTATTTCAGTTTGTACACCCGTGATAAAAGGTGTTATTTCAGTTTGTACACCCGTGATACAAGAACAGGTTATTTCAGTGGATGAGTAGAAGACATATCCAATCTTAAAATCCTAAAATAGATCTTGTCCTGAGCTGGCAGGAAGCATGCAGGCTGTCAGGCACACATGTAGAGATAACGGTACTCACGTGTTCCTTCTGAAGTCCTTCATCAGAGTGGAGTGCTCGGGCATCTTCTTGATGTCTTCCCAGTCCTTCTCTGAGGATTACATCATCAGACTGTGTCAGTGAGTGTTTGTACAGAACCCACATATTGTTTTGGATTCATACAAACCAGGACAGAATAGAACTGTGCCTAGTCAGGGTTTAATTACACTCGTCATTCAGTATTCTCTTTATATCACCGTTATCCAGGCAGGTTCAGATTACACATGGGCTCTCCAATGTTTGACCAAGGTTAACAATTTCACACATACAAGCGCCCATTTCAATGCACATAGCCGTGTCCTGATGAGTTATGGGAGTATCCAGCCCTCGTGGGGGAAACCCCCCCTATATCCAGCCCTCGTGGGGGAAACCCCCCCTATATCCAGCCCTCGTGGGGAACCCCCTCTATATCCAGCCCTCGTGGGGGAAACCCCCCCTATATCCAGCCCTCGTGGGGAACCCCCCCTATATCCAGCCCTCGTGGGGGAAACCCCCCTATATCCAGCCCTCGTGGGGAACCCCCTCTATATCCAGCCCTCGTGGGGGAACCCCCTCTATAGCCAGCCCTCGTGGGGGAACCCCCTCTATAGCCAGCCCTCGTGGGGGAACCCCCTCTATAGCCAGCCCTCGTGGGGAACCCCCTCTATAGCCAGCCCTCGTGGGGAACCCCCTCTATAGCCAGCCCTCGTGGGGAACCCCCTCTATAGCCAGCCCTCGTGGGGAACCCCCTCTATAGCCAGCCCTCGTGGGGAACCCCCTCTATATCCAGCCCTCGTGGGGAACCCCCTCTATATCCAGCCCTCGTGGGGAGCCCCCTCTATATCCAGCCCTCGTGGGGAACCCCCTCTATATCCAGCCCTCGTGGGGAACCCCCTCTATATCCAGCCCTCGTGGGGAACCCCCTCTATATCTCGGATTTGATACCAGCATCCTCTTGGTTGCCATTTTTTTCATATTTTTGTCAAACTCTGGATTAGAACTGGCAACCCTCCAACCGCTAGGCTACCTGCCGCCATGCCCAGCTCTCTCACCAGCGGGGAAGCCCATGACGTTGAAGATTCGGTCCAGCTGGTCATGGTGGTAGGGGTTACTGGTCTTGATGTCCTCTTGGCGACAGTGGAAGATGGGCTCAGATGTCAACAGCTCGGCAAAGATGCAGCCAATAGCCCAGATGTCTGACAGATGCACATGCAAGATTAGAGATGTCACACTGGGATTGGAGCACACGCCCAGTCAGACACCCTCTTGAACATGCTTACACACACACACACACACACACACACACACAAACACACACACACACAGAATTTGTCCTAGGATGGTGGAAGGATAGCTCAGAACTTCCTCTCTTTGGTGCACAGGGCAACAAAAAAACACCACCCACCCACCCCCGTGGCCGTTCTCACCGATGGCTTTGGTGTAGTGCCTGGCACCTAGCAGTAGCTCTGGTGCCCTGTACCAGAAGGTGACCACCACAGGGTCCAGATCTGCTAACGGCTTCAGTGGTGAGTTAAAGAGGCGGGCAAAGCCCATGTCCGCTGTAGGGAAACACACAAATCAATAAATAATAATGAAGTATAATGTTCAAATAATGTGTAATGAGAAGTGAATTAACTATATCCATTATATGTACTGACATAAAGCCTTATAACCTATATGTACTGACATAAAGCCTTATAACCTATATGTACTGACTAAACCTTATGAAAAGGGTGCTGAAAACACACAATGAGATTTCGTCGTACCGATCTTTACTCGACCCCTCTCTGGCCCCTCCCCCATCACTAGGATGTTGGCAGGTTTCTGAGGAAAAACAGATTACAGTTAAAACGGCATTCAGCAGTTGAAAGAATAACAAAGTGTCCTGCCCGCCACTGTTTCACATGGGGCCGGAGAAATTTAACAACTCTCAAGTTAATAGACAGCGCTATGGATGCAAGGAATGACCATCCATGAAATCAACATTTTTATTTAACCATGTTTTGCAGCTATACAGTGATTGCGTACGTTTACTTTGTTTACAAACATCGTAGTAAAACATGCTTATATTTTGGGTTCTGATGGGGTACGACACTTGAACTAAGCTCATGAGGCATTTATTAGTTACATTCTTCAAGAATCCATGGATACATATATTTAATTTATAAATCCAAAATTGATGTAGCTACTGCAGATTGCCCCTTCAATGTAATCCAAATATTTACTTCCATTATCCTAATACCCACAGTGATAACACGTTAACAGAAAGGAATTAAAGATGAATTTGGCACCATAATGCTGAATCACATGTGAATGGTTCAGGAAGTGTCAATGCTGCCCTCTGGTGGAGGAACAGTGAACATAACATCCAGCAGAGCAGCAGAACAGGACTCTCTTCTGATCTCTCCTCCCCTCTACCCCTTCCTCCCTACATCTCTGTGTAGGACCTAGTTGGTGTGCAGGAAATGGATGCTCGTTCTCCTTCGGTCTCTCACCAGGTCTCTGTGTAGGACCCAGTTGGCGTGAAGGTAATGGATGCCGTCCAGGATCTGGTAGAGCAGGGACTTGACCATTCCCCTGGGCAGCTGCAGGGGCTTCTTATTGGCCTTGGACGCTCTGTGGAACTTTATGATGTGCTGTGGATACAGGGGGCATTGTTAGTGTGTTAGTGTGTGTGTGTGTGTGTGTATTACTTTCCTTGTGGGAATCGTAAATCCCCACAAGGATAGTAAAACAAGGAAAATTCTCCCCCGTGGAGACATTTTCCAGGTCCCCACAAGGACAAAGACTATTTTAGGCTTAGGGGTGAGGTTTAGGTTTACAATTAGAATTAAAGATAGGGAAAATAGGATAGTGAATGGAAATCAAATGTAGGTCCCCACAAGGATAGTGAAACATACAGGATGTGTGTATTACCCAGAGGTCATGCTCGGCGTAGTCGAAGAGCAGCCAGACTTTGCGGTCTGCGTGTGACAGGAACACCTTCTGCAGTGAGATAACATTAGGATGCTTCAGCTCCCGCAGTAGCTAGAAGAAGAAACATTCATACAAACATTATGAGATGTCTCACAGACCCAGGTTAAGCCTGCTCTTGAGCTAAACACAACACTTACTGCAATCTCTCTGCAGGCAGACATGGAGATGCCAGTGCCTTCAATCTGCTTGAGGGCGTAGTCCTTATCATCCTTCCTGCAGACAGAGAAGATACAGCATCATCCCCAGTTCACCACAGTTCCCATGGGGCCTTGCTACACAGAGATAATGGAGGCTGGCTGACAGCTGGTGGAACAGGAGTGGGAAAGGGGGATACCTAGTCAGTTGTACAACTGAATGCATTCAATGTGTCTTACTCATTTAACCCAACCCCTCAATCAGAGGTGCGGGGGGCTGCCATAATTGACATCCACGTCGTCGGCACCCGGGGAACAGTGGGTTAACGGTCTTGCTCAGGGGCAGAATGAAAGATTTTTACCTTGTCAGCTCTGGGATTCGATCCAGCAACCTTTTGGTTACTAGCGCTCTAACCACTAGGCTACCTGCCTGGCCGTGAGAAGATGGAAACATGCTTCAATTACCTCCCGATTTAAGTAAAATAGTTATTGGTCGTGTACATATATTTTGCAGATGTTATCAGGTTTCTAGCTCCAACACTGCAGTAATACATATCAATACACACAAATCCACTAAATAAAATGAAAGGAATTAAGAAATATCAGAACAAACAATTACAGAATCCGTATATAATGTACAGTGCATTCAGAAAGTATTCAGCTATCTTGACTTTTTCCACATTTTGTTAAGTTACAGCCTTATTCTAAAATTGATTAAATTGTTTTTTCCCCCCTCATCAATCTACACACAGTACCCTTCATTAACAAAACAGGTTTTTAGACATTTTTGCAAATATTTTAAAAATAAAAAAACAGAAAAATCTGATTTACATAAGTATTCAGACCATTTACTCAGTACTTTGTTGAAGCACCTTAGGCAGTGATTACAGCCTCGAGTCTTCTTCGGTATGACGCTATAAGCTTGGCACACCTGTATTTGGAGAGTTTCCCCCATTCTTCTCTGCAGATCCTCTCAAGCTCTGTCAGGTTGGATGGGGAGTGTCGCTGCACAGATATTTTCAGGTCTCTCCAGAGATGTTCGACCGGGTTCAAGTACTGGCTCTGGCTGGACCACTCAAGAACATTCAGAGACTGGTCCTGAAGCCACTCCTGCGTTGTCTTGGCTGTGTGCTTACGGTCGTTGTCTTATTGGAAGGTGAACCTTCGCACCAGTCAGAGGTCCTGAGCGCTCTGCAGCAGGTTTTCATCAAGGATCTCTCTGTACTTTGCTCCGTTCATCTTTCCCTCGATCCTGACTAGTCTCCCAGTCCCTTCCGCTGAAAAACATCCCCACAGCATGATGCTGCCACCACCATTTTTGTTTTTGTATTTCACCTTTATTTAACCAGGTAGGCCAGTTGAGAACAAGTTCTCATTTACAACTGCAACCTGGCCAAGATAAAGCAAAGCAGTGCGACAAAAAAACAACACAGACTTACACATGGGATAAACAAAAGTACAGTCAATAACACAATAGAAAAATCTATATACAGTGTGTGCAAATGGAGTAAGGAGGTAAGGCAATAAATAGGTCATAGTAGCAAAGTAATTACAATTTAGCAAATTAACACTAGAGTGATAGATGTGCAGATGATGTGCAAGTAGAAATACTGGTGTGCAAAAGAGCAAAAAAGTAAATAAAAACAATATGGCGATGAGGTAGGCAGTTGGATGGGCTATTTACAAATGGGCTATGTACAGCTGCAGCGATCAGTAAGCTGCTCAGATAGCTGATACTTAAAGTTATTGAGGGAGATAAGTCTCAAACTTCAGCAATTTTTGCAATTCGTTCCAGTCATTGGCAGCAGAGAACTGGAAGGAAATGCGGCCAAAAGAGGTGTTGGCTTTGGGAATGACCTGCTGGAGCGCGTGCTACGGGTGAGTGTTGTTATGGTGACCAGTGAGCTGAGATAAGGCGGAGCTTTACCTAGCAAAGACTTATAGATGACCTGGAGCCAGTGGGTCTGGCGACGAATATGTAGTGAGGGCCAGCCGACGAGAGCATACAGGTCGCAGTGGGTGGCATATGGGGCTTTGGTGACAACACGGATGGCACTGTGATAGCAAACTGGATGCAGTCTGAGTAGAGTGTCATTTACAAAATAGCCTCCAACATCGCCGAAGTCGAGGATCGGTAGGATAGTCAGTTTTACGAGGGTATGTTTGGCAGCGTGAGTGAAGGAGGCTTTGTTGCAATATAGGAAGCCAATTCTAGATTTCATTTTGTACTGGATATGCTTAATATGAGTCTGGAAGGAGAGTTTACAGTCTAACCAGACACCTAGGTATTTGTAGTTGTCAACATTTTCTAAGTCAGAACCGTCCGGAGTAGTGATGCCAGTCGTGCGGGCGGCAATTGGTTGAAGAGCATGCATTCATTTTACTACCGTTTAAGAGCAGTTGGAGACCACGAAAGGAGTGTTGTATGGCAATGAAGCTTGTTTGGGGGTTTGTTAACACAGTGTCCAAAGGAGGGCCAGATGTATATAGAAAGGTGTCGTCTGAGTAGAGGTGGATCAAGGACTCACCCACAGCAAGAGCCACATCATTGATATATACAGAGAAAAGAGTTGGCCCGGGAATTGAACCCTGTGGTACGCCCATAGAGACTGCCAGAGGTCCGGACAACAGGCCCTCCGATTTGACATACTGAACTCTGAGAAGTAGTTGTTGAACCAGGCTGTTTTATTTATTTATTCTTTTTTACCTTTATTTATCCAGGTTTTTTCTCATTGAGATAATATCTCTTTTCCAAGAGAGACCTGGTCCAATAGCAGCAGGGGGAACAACATTTCAGACAAAACAACTTACACTATCACAACATTAAACAAAACTATAAACAAACACACATACAGTACAACAATTACATATTACATTAAAAACACAAACATCTTGACTAAAAACAGCTGGCCTAAAAACAATTACACTCTTCTATGATATATACATCGATCAAGTGTTTAACTTCTTATGGCTGCAATCCCGTTAACGGGATGATATGACAACAGCCAGTGAAAGTGCAGGGCGCCAAATTCAAACAACAGAAATCTCAATTAAAATTCCTCAAACATACATGTATCTTATACCATTTTAAAGCTAATATTGTTGTTAATCCCACCAAAGTGTCCGATTTCAAATAGGCTTTTCAGCGAAAGCACCACAAACGATTGTTAGGTCACCGCAAAAATCACAGAAAAACACAGCTATTTTTCCAGCCAAAGACAGGAGTCACAAAAAGCAGAAAGAGATAAAATGAATCACTAACCTTTGATGATCTTCATCAGATGACACTCATAGGACTTCATGTTACACAATACATATATGTTTTGTTCGATTAAGTTCATATGTATATCCAAAAACCTCAGTTTACATTGGCGCCATGTTCAGAAATGCCTCCAAAATATCCAGAGAAATTGCAGAGAGCCACGTCAAATAACATAAATACTCATCATAAACTTTGATGAAAGATACATGTTTTACATAGAATTAAAGATACACTTGTTCTTAATGCAACCGCTGTGTCAGATTTCAAAAATCTTTACGGCAAAAGCACAATATTCAATAATCTGAGAACAGCGTTCAGCCACAAAAGGAAGCCATACAGTTACCCTCCAAATTGTGCAATCAACAAAACTCATAAAAAGCATTATAAATCTTCACTTACCTTTGCTGATCTTCGTTGGAATGCACTCCCAGGACTCCCACTTCCACAAGAAATGTTTGTTTTGTTTGGTAATGTCCATCATTCATGTCCAAGTAGCTACTTTTGTTAGCGCGTTTAGTACACATATCCAAACGCTGCAGTCGGACGAAAACTTCAAAAAGTTATTTTACAGGTCGAATAAACTTGGCAAACTAAGTGTTGAATTAATCTTTAGGATGTTGTTATCATAAATATTCAATAACGTTCCAACCGGAGAATTCCTTTGTGTCTATAAAAGTAATGGAACGCAAGTCGATATCATGTGGAATGCGCGTCACCAGGACCTGGCTCTCTGCCAGACCACTGACTCAAACAGCACCCATCCGGCTCAACATCACAGTAGAAGCTTCATTCAACGTTCTACAGACTGTTAACATCTAGTGGAAGGCGTAGGAAGTGCAAACAGATCCATATCCTACAGTGTTTTTAATAGGCGATGAGTAAAAAAATAAAAAAATAAAAATAAATAAATCGACCAACCTCAGATTTCTCACTTCCCGGATGGATTTCTTCTCAGGTTTTTGCCTGCCATATGAGTTCTGTTATACTCACAGACATAATTCAAACCGTTTTAGAAACTTCCGAGTGTTTTCTATCCAATAATACTAATACTATGCATGTATTAGCAACTATGGAGCAGGCCGTTTACTCTGGGCACCTTTCATCCAAGCTACTCAATACTGCCCCTGCAGCCATAAGAATATAAACTCCATCAACGAAAGTAGATCATCACATTTTAAAATGTTCAGGAGAGAATTCCAGGACCACGGTGCTAAGTAACTAAAACTATTTCTACCATGACCTGTCCTAATTTTTGGTACTGTTAGAAGCAAATCAGAATGGGACTGTAATTGATATTTATTTACTGACCTGACTAAAAAAAGAACAGAGATAAAATGGCATTTTACCCAATATGGCCTTATAAATCAGTGTATACCACTGTTTAAGCCTACGCAAGGTCAATAACGACCAGCCAACAGCGCTGTAGATAACAATGATGTGTTAGACGTTTCTGATTTGTAATGAACCTGTCCTTTGCTGTTGTTCTGGGATTGATTTGCACTTCTTGCACCAAAGTACGTTCATCTCTAGGAGACAGAACGCGTCTCCTTCCTGAGCGGTGTGATGGCTGCGTGGTCCAATGGTGTTTACACTTGCGTACTATTGTTTGTACAGATGAACGTGGTACCTTCAGGCGTTTGGAAATTGCTCTCAAGGATGAACCAGACTTGTGGAGGTCTACAATTTTTTTTCTAAAGTCTTGGCTGATTTCTTTTGACTTTCCCATGATGTCAAGCAAAGAGGCACTGAGTTTGAATGTAGGCCTTGAAATATATCCACAAGTACACCTCCAATTGACTCAAATGATGTCAATTAGCCTATCAGATGCTTCTAAAACCATGACAATTTTCTGGAATTTTCCAAGCTGTTTAAAGGCACAGTCAACTTAGTGCATGTGAACTTCTGACCCACTGGAATTGTGATACAGTGAAATAAACTGTCTGTAAACAATTGATGGAAAAATGACTTGTGTCGTGCACAAAGTAGATGTCCTTACCGACTTGCCAAAACTATAGTTTGTTAACAAGAAATTTGTGGAGTGGTTGAAAAATGAGTTTTAATGACTCCAACCTAAGTGTATGTAAACTTCCGACTTCAACTGTATGTAAATAAGGCATCTGTTTTTATTTGTAATAAAATTGCAAACATTTCTAAAAACCTGCTTTTGCTTTGTCATTAAGGGGCATTGGGTGTCAATTTTTAATTTAAGGCTGTAACGTAGCAAAATTTGGAAAAAGGGAAGGGTTCTGAATACTTTCCAAATGCACTGTATTTGATGGTGTGTAGACAGTATGGACAGTATATTAAAATAAAAGGTGTGTGCAGCAGTAGTTATATAGGATGAGCCTTGACTAGAATACAATATATACACATATGAAGTGGGTAAAACAGTATGTAAATATTGACCAGTGTTCAAAGACTATGTACATAGGGCAGCAGTCTCTAATGTGCAGGGTAGAGTACTGGGTGGTAGCCGGCTAGTGGTGACCATTTAACAGTCTGATGGCCTGGAGAAAGATGTTTTTCAGTCTCTCGGTTTCAGCTTTGATGCACCTGTACTGTCTATGCCTTCTAGGTGGTAGCAGAGTGAACAGAGTGGTTTGGGTGGCTGAGGTCCTTGTTGGCCTTCCTTTGACACCGGGTGCTGTAGATGTCCTGGAGGGCAGGCAGTGCGCCCCCGGTTATGAATTGGGCTGATCGCACCACCCTCTGGAGAGCCCTGTGGTTACAGATGTTGCAATTGCTGCACCAGGCAGTGATACAGCCTGACAGGATCCTCTCAATGGTGCATCTGTGGAAGTTTGTGAGGGTTTTAGGGGCCAAGCCAAATTTCTTCAGCCTCCTGAGGTTGAAGAGGCGCTGTTGCCACCATTTCAGGTTGTCAGTGATGTGCACGCTGAGGAACTTGAAGCGTTTCACACTTTCCACTATGATGCTGTGGATGTGGACGTCCTGTATCTGCGGTCTCTAGAAGTCCACAATGCGCTCCTTCGTTTTGTTGACGTTGAGGGAGAGGTTATTTTCCTAGCACCACTTCGCCAGGGCAGGCCTACCACTGTTGTGTCATCTGCAAACTTGATGATTGAGTTGGAGACATGCTTGGCCACACAGTCATTGGTGAACAGGGAGTACAGGAGAGGGCTGAGCACGCACCCTTTTGAGGATCAGTGTAGTGGAGGTGTTGTTGCCTACCGTTACCACCTGGAGGTGGACCATCAGGAAGTCCAGGACCCAGTTGCACAGGGTGGGGTTCAGCCCCAGGGCCCTGAGGTTAGTGATGAGCTTGGAGGGTACTATGGTGTTAAAGGCTGAGCTGTAGTTGATTAACAGCAGTCTTACATAGGTATTCCACTTGTCCAGATGGGATAGGGCAGTGTGCAGTGAGATGAGTCATCCGTGGACCTGTTGGGGCGGTATACAAATTGTACTGGGTCTAGGGTTTTGGCTAAAAGGTGATATGAACCTTAACTAGCCAATCAAAGCACTTCATGATGACAGAGGTGAGTGCTACAGGGCGATAGTCATTTAGTTCAGTTACCTTTGCTTTCTTTGGCACAGGAACAATGGTGGACATCTTGAAGCAAGTGGGGACAACAGACTGGGATAGGGAGCGATTGAAAATGTCCGTAAACACTCCAGTCTGCACATGCTCCGAGGACACGGCTTAGGATATTGCATGGGCCGGCAACCTTGCGAGGGTTAACACGCTTAAATGTCTTACTTACTTTGGCTACGGAGAACGAGAGGTCACGCAGTAGTTCTTTTTCCAATGGTCAAATTAACTCACAGATTGGTCTTGGGTACTGTATAAAAACCTACAACTATTACCAGGGGGACCCTTCTCATATGTATGCTTTCACTTTTCACAATTAAAAGTGTGTGGGCACAGGATGAATATTGTAAATAGATATCTGCCACGTGGGATTACAACTCAACAAGCATTAAATATCAGCCAACTGTCACAGGAGACAGTGCCACCAATCAATCACCAATATAAAAGCATAATTATCATAGCCTACATTTTTTTTTTCTCTTTAAAAGCACATAGCTCTGTATAAAACGGTAGGTAAAAACGTTGCATTTGGTCATATGTGGAAATGTGCCTTACCGTCTTTTGAATTTTGTGTAACTTCTAGTCAAGGAAGCATAATGCTAAATACATTGGCACACTCCACCTACCAAGACCATTGCCAAATATGGTGCGCTGTCACCTACTTTGTATAGGAAGCCTTGAGGCTGTACCACCCAGCACATCTAGAAGGCAGTGGATTTCATACCTAACCCCTCCCTTGAGATGATGTTTCCTTAGTTATAGTGAAACATGTCGATATGGTCATCATTTTGACAGTCGATTTCAATGGTAGTTGAACTGCTAAGGGCCAAAAGAGCTAGATTTACAACTAAAAGACCGAAATAACATTTTTGCATCAAACTGTCAAAATGAAAAACATATCGACGTGTTTCACTATAACTAAGCAAAAAACATCTGGTTTACCATTAAACATTATTTCCCCCCATAACATTTCTACTCTTTAACGCTCCATATTAACTCATCCTCCACGTTTACTGGATTGGTTAAACAGTGCAGAAGAGAACCTCCCCTGACAGTTGTTTTTCTTGTCAAGTCCAGTATTTTGGGGATCTCGTTTCAGGCGTTTCTTTTACGCCTGCTACGTAGGTTAGCCTCTGGTTTGCTTGGCTGCGTCAGTGATAGGCTGGCCTACTTCACTACGTTGTTGATATTGCTGCGAAAAATGTAAAAATCTGATCATGTAAAAATGACAGCATAATCTGATACCGAAATACATCCTCAGAATTCGGTTTAGAGCAAAACCTGTTTCCTGGCTGCAATACCCCGACGTGAGCTGTTGTTACAACACCCCCGGTTATGTTCTGTTTCATCTGTGAGCGAAGGCGCCCTTATAAAAACTGCTTGATTGAACTGCAATCAACGATGTCAAGTGTAGCGGATGGATTTTGCGTACACACTGCACCGTTAGCACGGGGATAGGCCACTGATGACAGTGGTCAAATCGAGGCAGTAAATTTTGTCATGGAGCTCGAGCCCCAGTTCTCCAGATGAGATTAAGTCTCCGGAGTGTATTCAGTGGGTTCTTCAATCTACTAGTGATTTTCATCGCACTACGAGTTACAAATAGGTTTATTGATGCCAATAGCATTCGGAGATGGGGCCTTGAAAACAGGGGCAATTAACGAAGACAACGGAGTTATTTTATTTAGAGACGGGCGGACATGAAGGCCTTCTTACTGGCTATATCAATATAAACTTACCCATCTTTTCGCTTTGCTTTATATACATGGCCGTAGGTGCCTCTTCCCACTTTGCATCCCTCATATTCAAACAGGTCCTCTACACGTTCTCTCTCCCCGGTCAGCATCACTTTGAAATCATAGTCCATCTTCTCTGTTGTTTTGGTCAATTATCTTCTGCTTCCTTTTAAAGCGCCGCTTAGAAGGCAACTTACTTCACAACCCGGGTTAGAATTTTTAGTTGCCTTCCCTCGCGTCGCTCTCTCCTCAGCCCTGTTTCCACATCTAACCGCTCGGTGTATGTGTACCAGAGAAGATGCAGGATTCTTATCGGGGCCAGGTATGGGAACGATTGCTAACCCTTCTCTGTACTCTCTTGCTACTGCGTTTCTCCAACCGGTATCTCACTGGGGAGAACAGAAATTCCATGCACGGCTTTGTCGTAAAATGTCGTTATGTAGACTGTACAGAAAGAGACGGGAGAAAAGTGTTTAGAGCACCACGTGGACTTTAACTCTTTGTAACGTAAAGGGGCTAAAATTCACACAAACAAAAATATAGTATTCTGCTCAAAACTTTGGTACCTCTGCAGACAGTTTAAAATGTCCCCCCTTCACGTTTTATGGCAATTACTCCTCTCCTTAATAATACATTGATGTGGATGTCCACAATTAGACCATTCTGGCGTCTAATAAAGGCAGAAAGACTAGTCAAGATACGCGCACAGACATTGACAAACGAAAAACATTTAATTATGTCATTTTCCAATGCTATTTTGTGGGTTATACCTCATTCTAGAATCATTCAGACTGCGGGGAGAAAAATTATCAAACTTCGTGATTTTATGTAAAATACATTTGTGAAAAAGAACCTGTTGGAAATTGTAAACAGTCGTCTTCATAGTTAAACAAATATTAATGCATATATACATTGATTGAAACACAACAATTAGCTGTTTTAATCGTCGTAGTCGTGCGGTTTCATTGGGTAGGAACTAATCTGACACTGATAGTGTTTGGTCGGACGGTGAGAAGTGTAGCACAGGTGGTCCCATCTTGGCTACATTGTAATCAGAGCGGAGAGGAAAGCAAACCCGTCCATATTACAGCTGCTGTGTCAGGTACAACAATCCCTTTAAATTTCGTTGTCATTGCCATTTCCTCGAGCCAATAACACTGTTTAGATTGAGTATAGTATGTACTCTGTTCGTGTGTTGCTTGTCAAAAAAAAAAGTATTATTTATTGGTCAAACCTTTCACCAGAAGATGGCTAGTTAGCTGTCGACAGCAACTAACAAATGCGTTGCGCATTCAAAATGACAGCTCGTCGCTTTGAAAGGCAATGTGAAACCTGCGTATAGGTGTGAACAAGATTTTTTTGTAGTTGGAGACGTTTATATAATTCTGTTGCAATAGTTAGGTGACGATTCTTTGTCCTCTACATAGTCAGTTTGTATGGAGCCCGACTTTTCTTTGTCATGTCCCTCCTCCGTAGTGCAATGTTTGGACTCTCGACGTGTCTGTGATCATTCCTGGGTCGGTGATTGGTAACTAGTAGGATGACAACGTCAGTTTTGTTGCTCCTCCTGTGTTCTCCAACATGGCCTTCTATATTATGATGCTTTGTAGAGACTGCATTATTGCTCCAAATATCGTGATTGTTGCAACATTTACGGCCGACGAAATATTTTTTGCTGTCTATCGCAGTGGCATTGATGCTGTTGTGTAGAGCTTTTCTGATGAATCCGAGGTTAGCCAGCTAGCTGTCGGAACAGGGAAGGTTAGATTTTGTTATGTCAGCTCAGCCGACCTCTTACTGGCCATGTCTCATTCCACATCAAAATGGAAGTAGTTGTTTTAACTTGTCGTCATCGTTCATGGCTAAAGGTTGGCCACAGAAACCGGTTTAATAACGTAAAGGCGACGGGAGTTGCAGTCACATAATTCTGTTGATCGAGTAATAGCCTTTCTGTAAATCCTACTTTCACGTGACACAGAAGCTATTGGACTGCGGTTTTTCCCCAGGGAATTGCATGATCAGTAAAGCCTCGTTCTAATCCATGCTTGTCAAGTGTGTCAGTGATGTGTACATTAGTTGTATAGAATCTGTCAAATATGTCTGATCCCAACTCAACTGCTCCCTATGATTGAATGATGGATGCATCACAATAGCAGTGCCCTGGTAAGATCCAGCCAGGTGTTCCACAATTCTGACACCCCTATCACCCCTTCCGTGTGCACCAGCGGTTTCCATGGTGATGGACCCTCCCGGTGGGCGAGACGAGCGGCGGCGTCAGGCGGAGCGTCTTAGAAGGGAGGAGGCATACTATCACTTCATCAATGATCTGAGCGAGGAAGAGTACCGCCTCATGAGAGACAGCAACCTGCTGGGCACACCTGGTGAGAGGAACCTAGAACACCTGAACTCACTAGAACCGCAGGAACCTAGAACACCTGACCTCACTAGAACCCCAGGAACCTAGAACACCTGACCTCCCTAGAACCCGCTCCAATCGCTCAGGGCAGTGGTGTTTGCTGGTTTTCCTCCATGTTTTTAAATCACAGGCTAATTTGTATCAGGACAGCCACGTGCCCGGTCCCCCTAGCCAATCAGTGGCGCTAATTAATGCCATGGAGAAAGGAAAACCAGCAGGACTGCAGCCCTCGGATTAGCGTAGTTGTCCAAACCCAATACACTAATGCAGACTCGCTAATACAATCTAATATAGGCCGTCATTGTAAATAAGAATTTGTTCTTAACTGACTTACCTAGTTAAATAAAGGTAAAATAAAACACAAACATTTGTAATAACACAATATCACATCATAATATAATGTCTCCATGTTGGCCACTAAGGGCTGAACTGGACCCTCAACAATGAAGCATATAACCCACCCCATATCATACACCCTCCATCTTGACCTAACAGAGGACATGTTGTTCCCCAGGTGAAGTGACAGCTGAGGAGCTACGGCAGCGCCTGGACGGGGCAAAGGAGCGTGTGTCATCTCAGCCCCGACCTGAACCACGCCCACAAAACACGGAGACCGGAGAAGAGGAGGGAAGCAGCGGTGAGGGGGAGGAGAGAGGGTTAGGAGGGGCATGGAAGGAATATAGGGGAGGAAATGGATGCTAAAGTGTCTAGCCCGTATAACCTAAACTTGACAGGATGTTATGGGTCTCAAAAGGTTTATAACCTAATTGCTGCTGTATAGTACTGAAGCATTACTAGATAATTACAACTGACTCAGTTAAGTAACGAGCCGCTGTCTGTATAGGTACTGCTGAGCCGGGAGCAGAGACGTCTAATGGCGACTCACTGCTGGAGTGGCTGAACACGTTCCGACGAACCGGGAATGCCACGCGGAGCGGCCAGAGCGGCAACCAGACGTGGCGCGCGGTCAGCCGCACCAACCCCAACAGTGGAGAGTTCCGCTTCAGCCTGGAGATCAACATCAACCATGAGCAGCCAGAGCCAGGGGAGCACAGTGACACCCCCGACCCCTCAGAGTTGTCCCCTGTCCCCCCTCCATCCACAGCGTCCATACGCACTTCCCCCTCCACTCGCCCCTCACCCTACACTCCTGCCCGGCCCTCCCCCTATCCCTCACCTCGAGCAACCCTGGGCAGGAGGGCTCAAACCCGCCGTACACGCAGTACTACCACCACCCCTCCTCTGACTCCAGCACCCATCACCTCACCCCTGTCCCCCCCTACTGCTCTGAGTACAACAGCCCTCCACCTCCCCCCATTCCCCATCACCCCCCCTACACTTCAGGATCAAAGCAGCCCTCCACAGCTCCAGTCCCCAAGCGGAGCTTCCTCCCCAGAGGAGAGGCAGGAGGAGGATGTTGCTACCCTGGACTGCCCCCGTGTAGCGCCCCAGCCTGGCCCCCAGGGGGCGTCTGTGGGGCGTGAGCCACGCAGCAGCAGGACTCGTTCCCGCGGCCGGACCCGCAGGGCTGCGTCAGGAGGTGGGACTTCCTCCCGGTCGTCTAGGAGACGTAGCCGTTCCCCTCTTCAGAGAAACCCAGCCCCTAACTCAGCTTCCTTATCCCCTAATGGTGGGAGTGGAAATGGTGGCTCTAATAATATCCACATTGCCGAGCCCAGCAATGGAACTGCTTCTGTCTCCATGGAGACCGGTGAGGCCGTGTCAGAGCCGGCTGTAGTAGCAGAGCCTGGTCCAGAGGCAGGGGAGCAGGAGGCAGAGGCACACACGGCCGGGGCGGGGGGCGCAGGAGCGGTACGCCGCCATCCCACCATCATGCTGGACCTGCAAGTGCGTCGCATCCGACCGGGAGAGAACCGGGACCGAGACAGCATCGCCAGCCGTACCCGCTCCCGGGCCCGCGCTGCCGAGAATACCGTCACCTTCGAGAGTGACAGTGGAGGCTTCCGGCGCACCATCTCCCGCTCGGAGCGGGCCGGGATCCGGACCTACGTCAGCACCATCCGGATCCCTCTGAGGAGGATCAGTGAGACTGGCCTGGGGGAGCCCAGCTCCACCGCCCTGCGCTCCATCCTCAGACAGATCATGACCGGCTTCGGAGAGCTCAGCTCCCTCATGGAGACGGAGGCTGACTCTGAGACCACCGGGGGCACGCCAGGTCACCAGGACCCTGCTGGACCCAACACAAACACCACCACACAGGCCTACCATAGCCACGGCAACGAGAGTGGAACTGGGGCGGAAGGTCAGGCAGGAGGGGTGGAGATGGAGACCGAGGGAGCGGCAGGGGCCGAGGAGGAAGGAGGCCAGGAGAGATTAGTCGGGAGTGGCGGCGGTGCCGGTGGAGTCCCCACCCCCAATGAGGGTCGGCCGACGACCAGGGACACAAACAACCTCGTGGAAAACGGCACACTGCCCATCCTGCGTCTAGCCCACTTCTTTCTGCTCAACGATGAGGAGGATGAGGAGCACCCTCGTGGCCTGACCAAAGAGCAGATCGATAATCTGGCCACGCGCACCTACGGCCAGGCTAGCCTGGAGGGAGAGGCGGGGCGCGCCTGCAGCGTCTGCATTAATGAGTATGCCCAGGGGAATAAGCTGCGCCGCCTGCCCTGCGCCCACGAGTTCCACATCCACTGCATCGACCGCTGGCTCTCTGAGAACAACACCTGCCCCATCTGCAGGCAGTCCATCCTCCCTGTGCACCAGGACTGACCCTGCCCTGACCTTTGATCTCTAGAACCCCCTGACCCTAGACCGCCACCAGCTACACCTTGCCACCTGTTGGCTGAACTGAGCATGCCCGAGCGGAGTGGACGGTGCATGTACATAGCGCTTTAATGTTTTCATTTATCATTGCGCTATCCATTGAGGGGGGGAGAAAAAACTATAAATGCAGAGAATTAACAAAGCTTTATTTTTTTAGACTTATTTTATTTTCAGCACTTTTTTTCCCTTTTCTTTCCTCCTTGTTTCTCTTTGGCCACTCTGTCATGATGTCACTGAGGTCCACATGTAAAGATAGGACTTATGCTAATGAGCTACTATAGCCAGCTGCTGCTCCTCTACCTGATGCGCTGTGACATCACCCTGTCACAACCAGACTACAGTAATCAGTCAGACACATCTCTGGACTTGATTTGGTTGAGAACGTGTAAATATGTCACCGCCTCCTGTGTTTTGGGGTTGAGAAGAGAAAGTCCTCCTCAGTCGCCTTGCATTTTAATCAGAAGCAGGAAACAGCCATTTTAAGTTAAAGCTAATATTGGAATCCTCCATTTTAAAGCTCCAACATTCCTTTCAAAGTGTCCTCTATGATTTGACGTTGTGTGGACAAAGGCTGTCATGTATTCTGACTTTTGAATGAGTTTTCACTTGGTCAGTGGTTCCAAGGATCCTGTTGTCTGCCCACCTGTTCAGTATATTTCAACCTAGCCATCTAACCCCACAGATCCACAGTGGATGTTCAACATTTCATTCCGTTACAGCCTTTGACACTAAAATATTAGTACCCCAAGTCAGAAAGAAACATCTAAAGCAAAAGATGATCAGGAAAGTGTGTGATTTTAGCAGCAAGCACTTGTAGTAGGACTTGTCTGTTACAGAGACAGGCCAATAATGTTGATGCTAGACAAGGAGTTGTGCAATAACATGGAGGGAAGGAAGGACTGTTTTTCATAGTTACATTTTTAAACATTATAGTGCTGTTCGTTCTCCCTTGTTTACTCCTTGGCATCAATGATTAGTTCCTCTGTTGGGAAATAGAGTATCTGCTCAGTAGTATTCTGTCTCTCTACTCTCGGTCTAGAGATACCCCCTTAATTAAAAAGTAGTTCATTACCTCCCACTCCTCTAACGTCTGTGTTTTAAAGTCCCAGCTCTGGTAGAACCTGCCTGTCATGGCCTGATTTCCATGTTCACAAACCTGAAAGGAATGAATAGGTGAAAGCAAAATGGTTCTGGCTCCACTCAACCATTTTCTATATCTATCCAATCCTTTCAGATCAGTGAACAACAGATTTCTTCCTCCATTAGCCTGGCCTAGATCTCAATAGGCTCTTCCTGCATGCAGTATCACCATGTTACCACCAGGGGCAGTATTCACCACAGTACAACATGGTGAGAACTGGAGGCCAGTGTTATTGGTGTCCAGGTAAGGCAGGGGTTTTCTGTCATTTGAATCCTGACTTTTGTCATGCAGACCCATGAGACAGGGGTGTGATAATTGGGTAATATTGCTCTTTGTATACTGCAGAATCTGAGCGTACGTGCACTGTGGAGCTGTGAGTGTGATGAATAAGTGTGTGTGTGTGTGTGTGGTAGAGCTGAAGGAAGTGACAAAACAGAATGTCATGATTTAGCAGCATTAATCAGTCACCCGAATGTTAATCTAAGACCGAGTGGGAGGGTCCGTGGCCATCGAATTCAGAATTGAGTATTTATTCTGTTCCTATTTAATGAGATCAAAAACATAATTTGAGATATTGAATACTTATTGTTATGTGATGAGATTAAAACAATAAACTGTTAAGATTCATGTGTTCTGTTACTGTGTAATATAAATATACAAGGGTTTTCTTCTCTGCTCTAACAATGGAATTAAATACAGCTTTGTTATGCCTGGAGTTATTTTGTGTGACTTTGTGTTTGTGTTCCTCACACAGAACCACTGGTTTTATCCACATCTCCTCCTATGACACGACATAACCCAGTGTGATGGTTTTTCTCCCTGTCTTTTAATTTGACTTTCTCTCTAGGCTACAAATTACTCATAGGCCTATGAAATTAGATGAATGTAACACTTCATTTTTTTAAATATCCAAATATTAAATGACCATCGTGCTAATAGTCATATTCCCTACACCCATTTAGCATGCTATTTAACCTAGCTCTGCAGTGTTGGCCTCCTGCAGCCAATGGCTACTGCGTTACTATGTTATTTTTACACATGACATGATAGACTATTAATTTATGGCACACATTGGTTACATGCATATCCAGTTGAAGCAAAGTGAGTCTGAACGAAGGAACGAGGTTAGCCTTTTTGTGAGTTTGGCTGAGGACGAAGCCGCACGAACACATGCCATATATGCGCGCCCTCGTCGCTGCTGAGTCGACCCACCACGGTCCCTCGTCCTACTGGTCGGTTATGATTAAACTCCGAGCGAATGCAGCCTTGTCCCGGGCCCGCATTCCCCGCTGTGACAGTGAGCCACGAGCATGCCAGTGCCCCGGACGCCCTCTTCCAGCCTGATACAGACCCGCACAAGTTCAGGATGTATTTCAACCGGCGATCGAAGATCCACAGCGAGGGTGGTAAGCGTGGCTAGAGGGGACGACGCATGTACTGTAGTCTACAGTAGGCTAGTACAGCTCCATGGGTAATTATAGGGGTTGAACTGACAGCGACATAAACATTGCGACGAGGACGGATTGATTGATTCTATTGACAATTTGTGCAATCTGTCCTATTATATATGTGCTTTAGGCTATATTATCGGGACTATAGGGGTTGGGATGGCCTTGTTTAACCCAGGACTGCGGCACGGAGGCGGTGCACCCCGTCATAGGCTACACAGTCAGTGCAGGGCTGATTTTCTATTGGCACGGACTGACTCGGGTTGTGGGCTCAGCGCTTCAACTGAGTCAGTGTCGAATGCTTTGTATAGCGTAGCGTACTGTGCGTAATTATGCTGTGCAGAAATAATTCAGTAAATACCGGTAGATGGAGAGGAGGTTAGTGTAGGTTAGTGTAGGGACCGGAGAGCCCGTTGTTTAACACAGTCGTTACTTAAAGGCAACGTGACTAAGGGATCTTATTCTAAGCCCCTGGCGGGAAGGCCATCTCACCTGTTAAGGTCACGCGGGACCCACACAGTTGAACACGAAATCTGTGCTAGTTTAGGCTACATCATAGAGACATTATCTGGGCCTGTATACTGGTGCAGAATAGTGATTGGTCTTTTGGGGCTATTCATTGCGCTTTTGTCCCCGAAAAAAAAACAATGCGTCACAGATGCGCTTTTGCCCTCTATGCGTTACAGGGACAGCAGAAAGCATCATTGCACAGTACTCCCCACACAGCGCATAATAATTTTATCCAAGGACTCTAGCCTATGTACACACGGACAATCCTAGCATGATTATTGGCGTTTTGACCGTGTCAGGGAGTGACTGCTATAAGAGGTTTTGGGTCAAGGCTGCAGGGATTAGAGGAGAGGAGGTCAGGGTTTTGGGAGATAGCTGGGGCAGGTATGGCAGTGATGCAGCCAAATATGAGTTTGTGTTTGCTGATGCTCCAGCTGGGCTTTGGAGGGATTGTCCTGGAAGAGGGTATGCACGTGGCTGAACGACCTTGAGTGACTGGCACAAGTAACTGGCACAAGTGCATTGTGGCAGGTGTTTGTGTGTGACTGACTGTTTTTCCTCCAGCAGGTTCTAGTGAGAGACTCCAGGGAAGGCTGATATTGACAGAAAATTACTTTTATTCTGGGTTAATCAGGACAGTCAGGACCCAGGAGTCAAGACAGGAAGACACATCCGGGAACAAACACTCATACTATCCCTATAGACCTATTAACGCCCCCCCCCCCCCCCCCCCCCCAGTGACATTTAAGGGAGATGTTGACAGTTCTTCACTGATTATATAATAGTAAGGGGTTGCGTATATAGTGTTGTTTCATTGTATGTACAAGTGAGTAACCTGTAAGGTGTGAGATGGGAATGTGTTTTTTGCATATCCCACTCTCCCTGAGACACACTCAGAGAGCGGGGTCAGGGGTCAGACATTATTGACAGCTACCCAGGAGCAATTAGGTTTAATTAACTTGCTTGGGATTCGATCCAGCAACCTTTTGGTTACTGTCCCAATGTTCCTAACCGCCAGGATCCCTGCCGCCGCATTACTATTCAGTGTGTGTACAGTCCCCAGAGAAGTGTGGCTTGTTTACCATGTATAAAGATATAATGATATGAATCAGGCTATTGTCTGTGTGTCTGAGGCAGGTCTTTTTGGGGACATACACTACATGACCAAAAGTATATGCACACCTACTCTTGGAACATCTCATTCCAAAATCATGGGCATTAATATGGAGTTGGTCCCCCCTTTGCTGCTACATCATATTTTGCCTTTACCTCCCTTATCTCACCTCATTTGCTCACATAGTATATAGACTTATTTTTCTACTGTATTATTGACTGTATGTTTGTTTTACTCCATGTATAACTCTGTGTTGTTGTATGTGTCGAACTGCTTTGCTTTATCTTGGCCAGGTCGCAATTGTAAATGAGAACTTGTTCTCAACTTGCCTACCTGGTTAAATAAAGGTGGAAAATATCAGTCTCCACTCTTCTGGGAAGGCTTTCCACTAGATGTTGGCACATTGCTGCCGGGTACTTGCTTCCATTCAGCCACAAGAGCATTAGTGCGGTCGGGCGCTGATGTTGGGCGATTAGACCTGGCTTGCAGTCAGCGTTCCAATTCATCCCAATGGGATTGAGGTCAGGGCTCTGTGCAGGCCAGTCAAGTTCTTCCACACCTATTTTGACAAAATATTTCTGTATGGACCTCGCTTTGTGCACGGGGGCATTGTCATGCTGAAACAGGAAAGGGCCTTCCCCAAACTGTTGCCACAAAGTGGGAAGCACATAATCGTTTAGAATGTCATTGTATGCTGTAGCGTTAAGATTTCCCTTCGCTGGAACTAAGGGGCCTGAACCATGAAAAACAACCCCAGACCATTATTCCTCCTCCACCAAACTTTACAGTTGTCACTAGGCATTGGGGCAGGTAGCGTTCTCCTGACATCCGCCAAACCCCAAATCTTACTACCAGATGGTGAAGCGTGATTCATCATTCCAGAGAACGCTTTTCCACTGCTCCAGAGTCCAATGGCGGTGAGCTTTACACCACTCCAGCCGACGCTTGGCATTGCGCATGGTGATCTTAGGCTTGTGTGCGGCTTCCCGGCCATGGAAACCCATTTCGAGAAGCAGATTGGAACTCCGTAGTGAGTGTTTCAACCGAGGACAGATGATTTTTACGGGCTACATGCTTCAGCACTCGGCGGGCACATTCTGTGAGCTTGTGTGGCCTACCAGTTCGCAGATGAGCCGTTGTTGCTCATAGACGTTTACACTTCAAAATAACAGCACTTCCAGTTGACCGGGGCAGCTTTAGCAGGGCAGAAATTTGACAAATGGTGGCATCCTATGACGGTGCCACGTTGAAAGTCACTGAGCTATTCAGTAAGGCCATTCTACTGCCAACGTTTGTCTATGGAGATTGCATGGCTGTATGCTCGATACTATACACCTGTCAGCAACGGGTGTGGCTGAAATAGCCGAATCAACTAATTTGAATGGGTATCCACATACCTTTTTATATATAGTGTATAATTCCTGGTTGTCATGGCTGCTAGGTTGTTAAGGATACCATTTGGGGAATGAATGGTCTCTGGATGGACGTGTGGCTGGCACGGTCAGTCTAGGGAACAAATATAATGAGCTGCAGAAAAGCTTCAGGAGGCAATGTGATCAGTTGGCCACAGAGAAGCACTGTTGTACAACCTTCATGGTACTCAAGACAATGTCAACGACATTCCAACAGCATTCACAAGTAGAAACACACACACACAGTCTACAAAAACACACAGGCACACACACACACAATCAATTGCCTCTTCTAGACTCACACCTGAACTCCTTCACACACACACATCGATGACTTACTCACACGTGTGTTGTTGTGTGTGGCCGGCCCCAGACAATAGTGGCATTGCGTTACTGACTCTCTGTGTTGTTCTCTCCCGTCCCACGGCTGGTGGCCTACTCCCTTCTCTTTGTCTCCCTCGTACCACGACTGGTGGCCTACTCCCTTCTCTTTGTCTCCTGTCCCACGGCTGGTGGCCTACTCCCTTCTCTTTGTCTCACGTCCCACGGCTGGTGGCCTACTCCCTTATCTTTGTCTCCCGTCCCACGGCTGGTGGCCTACTCCCTTATCTTTGTCTCCCGTCCCACGGCTGGTGGCCTACTCCCTTATCTTTGTCTCCCGTCCCACGGCTGGTGGCCTACTCCCTTATCTTTGTCTCCCGTCCCACGGCTGGTGGCCTACTCCCTTATCTTTGTCTCCCGTCCCACGGCTGGTGGCCTACTCCCTTATCTTTGTCTCCCATCCCACGGCTGGTGGCCTACTCCCTTATCTTTGTCTCCTGTCCCACGGCTGGTGGCATACTCCCTTATCTTTGTCTCCTGTCCCACGGCTGGTGGCATACTCCCTTATCTTTGTCTCCCGTCCCACGGCTGGTGGCATACTCCCTTATCTTTGTCTCCCGCCCCACGGCTGGTGGCCTACTCCCTTATCTTTGTCTCCCGTCCCACGGCTGGTGGCCTACTCCCTTCTCTTTGTCTCCCGTCCCACGGCTGGTGGCCTACTCCCTTATCTTTGTCTCCCATCCCACGGCTGGTGGCCTACTCCCTTCTCTTTGTCTCACGTCCCACGGCTGGTGGCCTACTCCCTTCTCTTTGTCTCACGTCCCACGGCTGGTGGCCTACTCCCTTATCTTTGTCTCCCATCCCACGGCTGGTGGCCTACTCCCTTATCTTTGTCTCCCGTCCCACGGCTGGTGGCATACTCCCTTATCTTTGTCTCCCGTCCCACGGCTGGTGGCATACTCCCTTATCTTTGTCTCCTGTCCCACGGCTGGTGGCATACTCCCTTATCTTTGTCTCCTGTCCCACGGCTGGTGGCATACTCCCTTCTCTTTGTCTCCCTCGTACCACGACTGGTGGCCTACTCCCTTCTCTTTGTCTCCTGTCCCACGGCTGGTGGCCTACTCCCTTCTCTTTGTCTCCTGTCCCACGGCTGGTGGCCTACTCCCTTCTCTTTGTCTCCCGCCCCACGGCTGGTGGCCTACTCCCTTATCTTTGTCTCCCGTCCCACGGCTGGGGGCCTACTCCCTTATCTTTGTCTCCCGTCCCACGGCTGGTGGCCTACTCCCTTAACTTTGTCTCCCTTCCCACGGCTGGTGGCCTACTCCCTTCTCTTTGTCTCACGTCCCACGGCTGGTGGCCTACTCCCTTATCTTTGTCTCCCGTCCCACGGCTGGTGGCCTACTCCCTTATCTTTGTCTCCCGTCCCACGGCTGGTGGCCTACTCCCTTATCTTTGTCTCCCGTCCCACGGCTGGTGGCCTACTCCCTTATCTTTGTCTCCCGTCCCACGGCTGGTGGCCTACTCCCTTATCTTTGTCTCCCGTCCCACGGCTGGTGGCCTACTCCCTTATCTTTGTCTCCCATCCCACGGCTGGTGGCCTACTCCCTTATCTTTGTCTCCTGTCCCACGGCTGGTGGCCTACTCCCTTCTCTTTGTCTCCCTCGTACCACGACTGGTGGCCTACTCCCTTCTCTTTGTCTCCTGTCCCACGGCTGGTGGCCTACTCCCTTCTCTTTGTCTCCTGTCCCACGGCTGGTGGCCTACTCCCTTCTCTTTGTCTCCCGCCCCACGGCTGGTGGCCTACTCCCTTATCTTTGTCTCCCGTCCCACGGCTGGTGGCCTACTCCCTTCTCTTTGTCTCCCGTCCCACGGCTGGTGGCCTACTCCCTTAACTTTGTCTCCCTTCCCACGGCTGGTGGCCTACTCCCTTCTCTTTGTCTCACGTCCCACGGCTGGTGGCCTACTCCCTTATCTTTGTCTCCCGTCCCACGGCTGGTGGCCTACTCCCTTATCTTTGTCTCCCGTCCCACGGCTGGTGGCCTACTCCCTTATCTTTGTCTCCCGTCCCACGGCTGGTGGCCTACTCCCTTATCTTTGTCTCCCGTCCCACGGCTGGTGGCCTACTCCCTTATCTTTGTCTCCCGTCCCACGGCTGGTGGCCTACTCCCTTATCTTTGTCTCCAGTCCCACGGCTGGTGGCCTACTCCCTTATCTTTGTCTCCCGTCCCACGGCTGGTGGCCTACTCCCTTATCTTTGTCTCCTGTCCCACGGCTGGTGGCATACTCCCTTATCTTTGTCTCACGTCCCACGGCTGGTGGCCTACTCCCTTCTCTTTGTCTCACGTCCCACGGCTGGTGGCCTACTCCCTTCTCTTTGTCTCACGTCCCACGGCTGGTGGCCTACTCCCTTATCTTTGTCTCCCGTCCCACGGCTGGTGGCCTACTCCCTTATCTTTGTCTCACGTCCCACGGCTGGTGGCCTACTCCCTTATCTTTGTCTCCCGTCCCACGGCTGGTGGCCTACTCCCTTATCTTTGTCTCCCGTCCCACGGCTGGTGGCCTACTCCCTTCTCTTTGTCTCCCGTCCCACGGCTGGTGGCCTACTCCCTTATCTTTGTCTCCCGTCCCACGGCTGGTGACCTACTCCCTTATCTTTGTCTCCTGTCCCACGGCTGGTGGCATACTCCCTTATCTTTGTCTCCCGTCCCACGGCTGGTGGCATACTCCCTTATCTTTGTCTCCTGTCCCACGGCTGGTGGCATACTCCCTTATCTTTGTCTCCCGTCCCACGGCTGGTGGCCTACTCCCTTATCTTTGTCTCCCGTCCCACGGCTGGTGGCCTACTCCCTTATCTTTGTCTCCCGTCCCACGGCTGGTGGCCTACTCCCTTATCTTTGTCTCCCGTCCCACGGCTGGTGGCCTACTCCCTTATCTTTGTCTCCCGTCCCACGGCTGGTGGCCTACTCCCTTATCTTTGTCTCCCGTCCCACGGCTGGTGGCCTACTCCCTTATCTTTGTCTCCTGTCCCACGGCTGGTGGCCTACTCCCTTCTCTTTGTCTCCTGTCCCACGGCTGGTGGCCTACTCCCTTCTCTTTGTCTCCTGTCCCACGGCTGGTGGCCTACTCCCTTATCTTTGTCTCCCGTCCCACGGCTGGTGGCCTACTCCCTTATCTTTGTCTCCTGTCCCACGGCTGGTGGCCTACTCCCTTCTCTTTGTCTCCTGTCCCACGGCTGGTGGCCTACTCCCTTATCTTTGTCTCCTGTCCCACGGCTGGTGACCTACTCCCTTCTCTTTGTCTCCCGTCCCACGGCTGGTGGCCTACTCCCTTATCTTTGTCTCCCGTCCCACGGCTGGTGGCCTACTCCCTTATCTTTGTCTCCCGTCCCACGGCTGGTGGCCTACTCCCTTATCTTTGTCTCCCGTCCCACGGCTGGTGGCCTACTCCCTTACCTTTGTCTCCCGTCCCACGGCTGGTGGCCTACTCCCTTATCTTTGTCTCCTGTCCCACGGCTGGTGGCCTACTCCCTTCTCTTTGTCTCCTGTCCCACGGCTGGTGGCCTACTCCCTTATCTTTGTCTCCTGTCCCACGGCTGGTGACCTACTCCCTTCTCTTTGTCTCCCGTCCCACGGCTGGTGGCCTACTCCCTTATCTTTGTCTCCCGTCCCACGGCTGGTGGCCTACTCCCTTCTCTTTGTCTCCCGTCCCACGGCTGGTGGCCTACTCCCTTCTCTTTGTCTCCCGTCCCACGGCTGGTGGCCTACTCCCTTATCTTTGTCTCCCGTCCCACGGCTGGTGGCCTACTCCCTTCTCTTTGTCTCCCGTCCCACGGCTGGTGGCCTACTCCCTTCTCTTTGTCTCCCGTCCCACGGCTGGTGGCCTACTTCCTTATCTTTGTCTCCCGTCCCACGGCTGGTGGCCTACTCCCTTATCTTTGTCTCCCGTCCCACGGCTGGTGGCCTACTCCCTTATCTTTGTCTCCCGTCCCACGGCTGGTGGCCTACTCCCTTATCTTTGTCTCCTGTCCCACGGCTGGTGGCATACTCCCTTATCTTTGTCTCCCGTCCCACGGCTGGTGGCATACTCCCTTATCTTTGTCTCCTGTCCCACGGCTGGTGGCATACTCCCTTATCTTTGTCTCCCGTCCCACGGCTGGTGGCCTACTCCCTTATCTTTGTCTCCCGTCCCACGGCTGGTGGCCTACTCCCTTATCTTTGTCTCCCGTCCCACGGCTGGTGGCCTACTCCCTTATCTTTGTCTCCCGTCCCACGGCTGGTGGCCTACTCCCTTATCTTTGTCTCCCGTCCCACGGCTGGTGGCCTACTCCCTTATCTTTGTCTCCCGTCCCACGGCTGGTGGCCTACTCCCTTATCTTTGTCTCCTGTCCCACGGCTGGTGGCCTACTCCCTTCTCTTTGTCTCCTGTCCCACGGCTGGTGGCCTACTCCCTTATCTTTGTCTCCTGTCCCACGGCTGGTGACCTACTCCCTTCTCTTTGTCTCCCGTCCCACGGCTGGTGGCCTACTCCCTTATCTTTGTCTCCCGTCCCACGGCTGGTGGCCTACTCCCTTCTCTTTGTCTCCCGTCCCACGGCTGGTGGCCTACTCCCTTCTCTTTGTCTCCCGTCCCACGGCTGGTGGCCTACTCCCTTATCTTTGTCTCCCGTCCCACGGCTGGTGGCCTACTCCCTTCTCTTTGTCTCCCGTCCCACGGCTGGTGGCCGACTCCCTTCTCTTTGTCTCCCGTCCCACGGCTGGTGGCCTACTCCCTTCTCTTTGTCTCCCGTCCCACGGCTGGTGGCCTACTCCCTTATCTTTGTCTCCCGTCCCACGGCTGGTGGCCTACTCCCTTCTCTTTGTCTCCCGTCCCACGGCTGGTGGCCTACTTCCTTATCTTTGTCTCCCGTCCCACGGCTGGTGGCCTACTCCCTTATCTTTGTCTTTCGTCCCACGGCTGGTGGCCTACTCCCTTATCTTTGTCTCCCGTCCCACGGCTGGTGGCCTACTCCCTTCTCTTTGTCTCCCGTCCCACGGCTGGTGGCCTACTCCCTTATCTTTGTCTCCCGTCCCACGGCTGGTGGCCTACTCCCTTATCTTTGTCTCCCGTCCCACGGCTGGTGGCCTACTCCCTTCTCTTTGTCTCCCGTCCCACGGCTGGTGGCCTACTCCCTTATCTTTGTCTCCCGTCCCACGGCTGGTGGCCTACTCCCTTCTCTTTGTCTCCCGTCCCACGGCTGGTGGCCTACTCCCTTATCTTTGTCTCCCGTCCCACGGCTGGTGGCCTACTCCCTTATCTTTGTCTCCCGTCCCACGGCTGGTGGCCTACTCCCTTATCTTTGTCTCCCGTCCCACGGCTGGTGGCCTACTCCCTTCTCTTTGTCTCCTGTCCCACGGCTGGTGGCCTACTCCCTTATCTTTGTCTCCCGTCCCACGGCTGGTGGTCTGCTCCCTGATTTCTCTCCCCCAGAGCAGTTAGTGTTGACTCCAATTAGTCAGTAGGAGACCACTGACCACCTGGACCCGGAGCGGGGCGTCGGCGCTCTCGCCATGCGCTCTCGCCTCACTGACAGGTGTGACAGAAGTGAGTTAGAGTGTTGTCTTACACAGGCTGGCCTGGCTGGCGCCCCTCACTGCTTGGAGTTCACAGGCTGGCCTGGCTGGCGCCCCTCACTGCTTGGAGTTCACAGGCTGGCCTGGCTGGCGCCCCTCACTGCTTGGAGTTCACAGGCTGGCCTGGCTGGCGCCCCTCACTGCTTGGAGTTCACAGGCTGGCCTGGCTGGCGCCCCTCACTGCTTAGAGTTCACAGGCTGGCCTGGCTGGCGCCCCTCACTGCTTGGAGTTCACAGGCTGGCCTGGCTGGCGCCCCTCACTGCTTGGAGTTCACTGGTGGTCATTAACCCTGATACTAGAGGCACATGACTTTCTAGGACCAGAGCTGGTGACCGCTGGACTAGGCTGGTCTGCCTGTCTGCACAGTGACTTTATGTGCTCGTAGTAAATAGACTTGACATTCGATCACATATACACATACTGTATAAACTACCATGTATTCACTCTTGTACACATTTAGACAGACACACAAAACACACACAAGAACATGGTCACATACAGTTGAAGTCGGAAGTTTACATACACCTTAGCCAAATACATTTAAACTAAGTTTTTCACATTTAAGCCTAGTAAAAATTCCCTGTCTTAGGTCAGTTAGGATCACTACTTTATTTTAAGAATGTGAAATGTCAGAACAATAGTAGAGAGAATGATTTCTTTCATCACATTCCCAGTGGGTCAGAAGTTTACATACACTCGATTAGTATTTGGTAGCATTGCCTTTAAATTGTTTAACTTGGGCCAAACGTTTCAGGTAGCCTTCCACAAGCTTCCCACAATAAGTTGGGTGAATTTTGGGCCATTCCTCCTGACAGAACTGGTGTAACTGAGTCAGGTTTGTAGGCCTCATTGCTCGCACATGCTTTTTCATTTCTGCCGACAAATTGTCTATATGATTAAGGTCAGGGCTTTGTGATGGCCACTCCAATACCTTGACTTTGTTGTCCTTAAGCCATTTTGCCACAACTTTGGAAGTATGCTTGGGGTCATTGTCCATTTGGAAGATCCATTTGCGACCAAGTTTTAACTTCCTGACTGATATCTGGAGATATTGCTTCAATATATCCACATCATTTTCATGCCATCTATTTTGTGAAGTGCACCAGTCCCTCCTGCAGCAATGCACCCCCACAACATGATGCTGCCACCCCCGTGCTTCACGGATGGTGTTCTTCGTCTTGCAAGCATCCCCCTTTTTCCTCCAAACATAACGATGGTCATTATGGCCAAACAGTTCTATTTTTGTTTCATCAGACCAGAGGACATTTCTCCGAAAAGTACGATCTTTGTCCCCATGTGCAGTTGCAAACCGTACTCTGGCTTTTTATGGCAGTTTTGGAGCAGTGGCTTCTTCCTTGCTGAGCGGCCTTTCAGGTTATGTCGATATAGGACTCGTTTTACTGTGGATATAGATACCTTTGTACCTGTTTCCTCCGGCATCTTCACAAGGTCCTTTGCTATTGTTCTGGGATTGATTTGCACTTTTCGCACCAAAGTACGTTCATCTCTAGGAGACAGAACGCGTCTCCTTCCTGAACGGTATGACGGCTGCGCGGTCCCATGGTGTTTATACTTGCGTACTATTGTTTGTACAGATGAACGTGGTACCTTCAGGCATTTGGAAATTGCTCCCAAGGATGAACCAGACTTGTGGAGGTCTACAAAACTTTTTATGAGGCCTTGGCTGATTTCATTTGATTTTCCCATGATGTCAAGCCAAAAGGCACTGAGTTTGAAGGTAGGCTTTTAAATACATCCACAGGTACACCTCCAATTGATTCAAATGATGTCAATTAGCCTATCAGAAGCTTCTAAATCCATGACATAATTTTCTGGAATTTTCCAAGCTGTAAAGGCACAGTCAACTTAGTGTATGTAAACTTCTGACCGACTGGAATTGTGATACAGTGAATTATAAGTGAAATAATCTGTCTGTAAACAATTGTTGGAAAAAGGACTTGTGTCATGCACAAAATTGATGTCCTAATGGACTTGCCAAAACTATAGTTTGTTAACAAGACATTTGTGGAGTGGTTGAAAAACAAGTTTTAATGACTCCAACCTAAGTGTATGTAAACTTCCAACTTAAACTGTATATGTAAATAAAGCACACTTACTTGTGTCCCATGCGTATGCACATGGCATGCCTTAACCATGCACATACGTAGATGCATGCATGTGTTTGGGTTGACTGTTGAGTTGGGTGAGAGTGAGTGAGTGAGAGGGTGAGCGGGCGAGTAGTTAACTGCATGTTGGGCCATTGCATGTGTAAATGCATTGCCACTGTAATAGTGGGTACTACTGTGTTTTTGTTTTTTTTAGCTTTGTGTGAATGTGTGTATGGGAGTGTAAGTGTGTGTGTGCATGCGTGAACAGTACAGTATATGTGATTAGGTATAAATGTATTATGCCGTCTCTGGTCTCACCTGTAGGATTATCAGTGTATGGATTAGCAGGTAGAGGAAGTTGCAGAGCAGACACTGAAAGGATTACTACCCCAGCTTGTGCTGTAGGAAAGAGGCTTTCACTCCTCTACTCGTTGTTCACTCCATCGCCTTGGTAACTGGACCCACTGGCCACCCCAGCAGACCTGCAGGTCAACCTTGACCAGGAAGTAAACGACCTGGCTAGAGGTCACCTTAGGAACAGGGACAGCCATGGCACCTCGTAGGGGTCAGACGGTCAGACGGCACTGCTCTGTAGGTAATGCTTTCCTGACATCATAATGGGAGGGGCAACGAATCAACACAGGGAGACTGGGGGGCGATGGGGGAACCTCCGATTCACCAAGAAGTGTTCAGAGGGTGGGACCTTCAAGTGGGCTGTCTGAGTTTGTAGTTTGCTTATTTTTAGTCACATGACTGACTTTGTATGCCTGTTTTACAGATAGTCCAAACCATAAGCCAAAACAAGAAAAACTGAGCGTCGCTATCCGACTGTCACATTCAATTGGTGGACATCATAATTAGGACTCTGGCGGACACAACATTTTGTTAGCCGGTGATTGTCAAGCAAATAACTGCCGGTCTCACGGTAATTGACCGTTAATTAACATAAACACATTTAGCATCTCCTGGCTTCCACTGATGCAGACCTTTGGAAAATCTACTTTTTAAAAAGTGTAATAAATCCATGTAATATAGCGTACACCTTCACAACAAATCCATTATGTATTTTAGACTGGTCTAAAGAAGCATGATATGAAGGAAATGTAGTCTATTTCAGAAGAACAGAATAGCATACTCTGAGTTGTCCTGATCTGGCTATGCCATATAGCTATGGGCTACACTAGTTCATTTAGCAGACAAGATTTGCTTAGAATTCCATGGCATTATTTTATAGTATGAAGAATACAACTGAACAAAGCTGAATAAAATAGAAAGGATATCTTCTCCAAACGATTTGAGGGAGTGTGCACATTCTTTGTTGAGCAGTTAACAAAGAAGCAGGTACCCGTAAATGCTTAAGGTTGGATTTTTAATACATTCTAATACATTCTAAATCTGCATGACACGACTCTAATGATGATTTGAAAAAAGTTGCATGAAAGGCATGAGCTCTGCTTTGTTTTTTTGTGCAGGCTGTACACACTTCATCAGTCTCTTTTTCACAATTTGACAAGCACTTGACAATGCCTCGGATTTCCCGGCGCAATCCCCTTGTGTGGCTGTAATGCCGTTTTGTGCCCTTGGGCTGAATATAATCATTTTAATTCCCTTCTCCCTTTGTGCTGCGTGCTTCGAAGGTCCTCTCACTCACATGGCTCTCCATCACGTGATTGGGTCTTTCTCACAGGCTACAAGCGAAGACATACACATGCGCACATGTCCTATCCATTCCCGAGGCGCCTATTGAAGATATTAGAACTGTCCACATTTACTTTTCGTTAGCCAACAAGATGAGTAGGCCTAACAAACAGCAAAAGCACTAGCTTATGTCAATCTACTATCTCCCATAGTACAAAAGTGGCCCGATTCTGTCCGATAAATAAATATTCCAAACATAGTCTGGGACAGTTGTGGGATGCGATAGATCCCAAATGAATACAACCACTAGCATCAAAAAAACTTTTTTTTTACACTATAAGGCTGACGCAACACATCAGAACGTTTAGCTTTACATTTTTATAAATGATTAGGCTATTTTTTCACATTACAAGCGCAGCAATGCACTCACGGCAGTAGGCTATAAGCGTGAATGTATGCCAATTAGGCTCTACACCCATTGTAAAGCGGATTAATGTGCTTAATTTTAAGAAGTTATTTGGCCACTTTAGTTGTGATGCAAACCTTATCAAAACATAGAGGCCTATGGGCTCCCAAGTGTCGCAGCATCTCAGTGCTAGAGGCGTCACTACAGACCCTGGTTCGATTCCAGGCTGTATCACAACCGGCCGTGATTGGGAGTCCCATAAGGTGGCACACAAATGGCCCAGCTGTCACGCCCTGGCCTTAGTATTCTTTGTTTCATTTATTATTTTAGTTAGGTCAGGGTGTGACATGGGGAAGGTATGTGTTTTTTGTATTGTCTAGGGTGGTTGTATGGTTTAGGGGGTTAAGTAGAGTAGATGGGTTAGTGTTCAGTGTAGGTGTCTAGGAAAGTCTATGGTTGCCTGAATTGGTTCTCAATAACAGACAGCTGGTTATTGTTGTCTCTGATTGGGAGCCATATTTAAGGCAGCCATAGGCTTTAGCTGTTTGTGGGTAATTGTCTATGTTGAACGTTTGTAGCTTGTGTATGCACTTACGTTTGTAGCTTCACGGTCGTTTGTTGTTTTGTAAAAGTGTTTGTTTCGTGTTTCGTCATCTTTAATAAAAGAAGATGACTTCATTTCCCGCTGCGCCTTGGTCCGCTTATTATGACGATCGTGACACCAGCGTCATCCGGGTTAGAGTTTGGCCAGGGTAGGCCGTCATTGTAAATAACAATTTGTTCTTAACTGACTTGCTTAGTTAAATAAAACATTAATACAATATGGGCTAGGCTACAGGTCTGGGACTATGATTTGAAAAAGTCGCTAAAAAAATGTATGCATTGTGTCTTGCCTTATGCTTTCTTGCCTTATGCTTGGCATCATTCACAAGTGATAATATATACTATATAAATTGATAGGCTAATATTGTCACCCATCAGACTCTTCTTGATTTAATCTTATCTTTATATATACTAAATAATGTGTGACATTTGTTTTGATTTAGAATGGACCATTATTACGCATATGGCTTGAAACGGGGGGGGGATACATGTCATCTATGCACTTAAATAGCGAATGGAGGACGCTTTTCCTGTGGTTCATTTTCATGCCAGCAAGGTAGGCTATACTCCTGTTGTAAAGACAAGTAATGTGCTTAATATTAGGAAAGTTGAGAAATAAATATATTAGGCCTAGCCTATAGAAAACTGATGGGATTCTCCTCTTTTTAATAGAGGCCATCACTCTGTTTTCTCACACAATAGCATTGCCTATAGAAATGTTGCGCAACATGAGCTCATGTAGTGTTTGATTAGATTTTCGATTACATTTGCATTGATGTCAAAGTGATTAGAGGGACCATAGAGTGCTGAGTACCAGGCTGTTAGCAAGTTTGGTAGGCTACTAATGATCGTCAGCAGCATCAGAGCTTGGAGAAGCCTAATTACCATGACCAAGCAACCACGTGGAATTTGACTGCATTCATGACTTGTGACCGCCAGTGTGGTGGTAATACGGTCACCATGCCACAGAGGCAGGGTGTCTGCTGACACGGAACCCAAACCGGCTGCGCGCGTGCGCCATCGTGCATAAATGTATTTTGTCCCCCCACACCAAACGAGATCTCGAAACTCAGGTTAAAATATCAAATCATACTCTGAACCAATTACATTAATTTGGCGACAGGTCGAAAAGCATTAAACATTTATGGCAATTTAGCTAGCTAGCTTGCAATTTAGCTAGCTAGCTTGCACTTGCTAGCTAATTTGTCCTATTTAGCTAGCTTGCTGTTGCTAGCTAATTTGTCCTGGGATATAAACAGTGAGTTGTTATTTTACCTTAAATGCACAAGGTCCTCTACTCCGATAATTAATCCACACACAAAATGGTCAACCGAATCGTTTCTAGTCATCTCTCCTCCTTCCAGGCTTTTTCTTCTCTGGACTTTACATTGCAATTGGCAACTTTCATAAAGTAGGTGTATTACCGCCACCGAATTCGTTCATCTTTCAGTCACCCACGTGGGTATAACCAATGAGGAAATGGCACGTGGGTACCTGCTTCTATAAACCAATGAGGAGATGGGAGAGGCAGGACTTGCAGCGCGATCTGCGTCACAAATAGAACTAACTTCTATTTTAGCCCTTGGCAACGCAGACGCTCGTTGGCGCGCGCGAGCAGTGTGGGTGCAATAATTGAATAATATAGATATCTAAATTTATTTTGCAACGCTCGTGCACGCGACACGAGCGGTGTAGTCAGGGTATGAGAGGTGACACCAACCATACAGGAGAGAGATAGTATGAATTATGCAGCCTCCCTCAATCCATTATTCAGAACAGCGCCTTGCTTTATAGCCATGAAAAGCTGGCACGGGGCCAGGGAACACAGGAACAGAGAACACAGGAACAGAGAACACAGGAACAGGGAACACAGGAACAGGGAACACAGGACCAGGGAACACAGGACCAGGGAACACAGGGCCAGGTAAAAGGTGGCAGAGGTCAACCCAGAGAAGAACAGAGGGATACAGTGTAGTACAGCCTAGCTGTGTCTGACTGAGCTATTGATGTGTTTCTGGGATGATAAGACATGATTATACCTGCCAGGTATGACTTTATTTATTGTTGATTGCATGTGTGGGTATATCAAGATGATAAAAGTTTTACTGGTCTTGGTGACCTGATTTGTTTTGAGTTGGGGCGTGTCTGTTTGGTGTTTGTTTTGTTTCCCCTGCCCAGGGCCAGGTTAGTGTCACGGTTGTTTAAAGGAGTGGACCAAGGCGTAGCATTTTGAGCGTACATACTTATTTACCGATGTCGCCAACAATAAATATCAAACCGACACGTGAAGCCAACGTAGTGCATCCAGGAAACTAACATGGACAACTACCCACAAAACCAACTTGGAAAATGGCAACCTAAATAGGCTCCCCAATCAGAGACAACGATAAACAGCTGTCTCTGATTGGGAACCATCCAGGCCACCATCAACCTAATTACCCCTAAACAAGACAAAAACCCATAGACAACACAAAAACTAAACAAACCACCCTTGTCACACCCTGGCCTAACCAAATAATAAAGAAATCAAATATAACTAAAGTCAGGGCGTGACAGTTAGTATGCTGTATTGTGGCTCTGGTCTGTTTCACCTGCCCAGGGCCAGGCTAGTATGCTGTATTGTGGCTCTGGTCTGTTTCACCTGCCCAAGGCCAGGTTAGTATGCTGTATAGGGGCTCTGGTCTGTTTCACCTGCCCAGGGCCAGGATGGTATGCTGTATAGGGGCTCTGGTCCGTTTCACCTGCCTAGGGCCAGGATGGTATGCTGTAGAGGGGCTCTGGTCTGTTTCACCTGCCTAGGGCCAGGATGGTATGCTGTATAGGGGCTCTGGTCTGTTTCACCTGCCTACGGCCAGGATGGTATGCTGTAGAGGGGCTCTGGTCTGTTTCACCTGCCCAGGGCCAGGTTAGTATGCTGTATAGGGGCTCTGGTCTGTTTCACCTGCCTACGGCCAGGATGGTATGCTGTAGAGGGGCTCTGGTCTGTTTCACCTGCCCAGGGCCAGGTTAGTATGCTGTATAGGGGCTCTGGTCTGTTTCACCTGCCCAGGGCCAGGCTAGTATGCTGTATAGGGGCTCTGGTCGTAGTAGCTGTATAGCGTGACTGACTGAGCCCATGGAGGGGTTAGCTGCTGAGTCAACCTTGGCGCATCAGTAATGAGCAGCGGAGGTGTCGATGCTTCTGCTTGTAATCCATCAGGGAGGAGGAACACAGAGCCATTGATAAGCCATTGATACGGTAAGGATGAAGAGAGGTAGAGTGGAGAGTACGGTAAGGATGAAGAGAGGTAGAGTGGAGGTGTACGGTAAGGATGAAGAGAGGTAGAGTGGAGGTGTACGGTAAGGATGAAGAGAGGTAGAGTGGAGGTGTACGGTAAGGATGAAGAGAGGTAGAGTGGAGGTGTACGGTAAGGATGAAGAGAGGTAGAGTGGAGGTGTACGGTAAGGATGAAGAGAGAGAGTGGAGGTGTACGGGAAGGATGAAGAGAGGTAGAGTGGAGGTGTACGGGAAGGATGAAGAGAGGTAGAGTGGAGGTGTACGGTAAGGATGAAGAGAGGTAGAGTGGAGAGTACAGGAAGGATGAAGAGAGGTAGAGTGGAGGTGTACGGGAAGGATGAAGAGAGGTAGAGTGGAGGTGTACGGTAAGGATGAAGAGAGGTAGAGTGGAGGTGTACGGTAAGGATGAAGAGAGGTAGAGTGGAGAGTACGGGAAGGATGAAGAGAGGTAGAGTGGAGGTGTACGGTAAGGATGAAGAGAGGTAGAGTGGAGAGTACGGTAAGGATGAAGAGAGGTAGAGTGGAGGTGTACGGTAAGGATGAAGAGAGATAGAGTGGAGGTGTATGGGAAGGATGAAGAGAGGTAGAGTGGAGGTGTACGGTAAGGATGAAGAGAGGTAGAGTGGAGGTGTACGGGAAGGATGAAGAGAGGTAGAGTGGAGGTGTACGGTAAGGATGAAGAGAGGTAGAGTGGAGGTGTACGGTAAGGATGAAGAGAGGTAAAGTGGAGGTGTACGGTAAGGATGAAGAGAGGTAGAGTGGAGGTGTACGGGAAGGATGAAGAGAGGTAGAGTGGAGGTGTACGGTAAGGATGAAGAGAGGTAGAGTGGAGGTGTACGGGAAGGATGAAGAGAGGTAGAGTGGAGGTGTACGGGTAGGATGAAGAGAGGTAGAGTGGAGGTGTACGGGAAGGATGAAGAGAGGTAGAGTGGAGGTGTACGGGAAGGATGAAGAGAGGTAGAGTGGAGGTGTATGGTAAGGGTGAAGAGAGGTAGAGTGGAGGTGTACAGGAAGGATGAAGAGAGGTAGAGGAGCAATGGAGAGAGCAGAGTGGGAAGAAAGGAGTAGAAGAGAGAGTGAAATGAAGTAAGGGAGTTAGAGAGGAAGAGAGAGAAAGAAGGGAGAAAGGAGGAGAAGAATTTAAACAAATCATCAAAACTAGGGCTGACCACAATTAGTCGACAAGTCGATAGTTTGGTCGATAGGCTGTTGGTCAACCAAGATTTTTTTGTTGTTGTTGCAGTAGCATATATATATACAGTACCTGTCAAAAGTTTGGACACACCTACTCATTCAAGGGTTTGTCTTTATTTTTTACTATTTTCTACATTGTAGAATAATAGTTAACACATCAAAACTATGAAATAACACATATGGAATCATGTAGTAACCAAAAGAGTGTTAAACAAATCAAAATATATTTTATATTTGAGATTCTTCAAAGTAGCCAGCCTTTGCCTTGATGACAGCTTTGCATACTCAGACCCAAGTTGAATGTTTCAAGTTTGTTGCAGACCATGCGTAGCCAATGTGATTTACAGGATATTTCTTTTTTTATCAGGATATTTTCTACCTGCAGGCTGCAGTGTTGTTACTATTTGGCTTTATCGGCTATTTTTACATACAGTAGTTGGCAATCGAAGTTACTTTTTAGGTTTGTGTTATTTTCATTTAGATTTGGATATAATTTTTATTAACCACATGACAATGATTTTGAGATATGAAGATGTTATTATAAATGAAATGAAACTGTTTCACGAAAATGTGCATATGAAAACCAGAACTGGCACACAGTCCGGTAGAAATGGTAAGATAAATGGCATTCCACATGAGAAAGTTTGCTGACTCCGGGTGTAGCCTATTACCGGCTACTTCAGGAGAGTAGAGGAAGAATCTGCGAATGCCATTAGGAGCGGGAGGAGGATGGTCGGGACAGGTTAAGGTTTTTTACTTCTGGTTATCTTGATCTCTGGCTCCCTCTTGAGTCGTGTGTGTCTTATTTCATCAAACAGTGTGCTTATTAAAGCATCAGACAAGCTCAATGCATACATGGTGTGTGTCTACATATGGAAGAATACACGTTTAAAAATGTCGACCAATCACCTTGTCAAAAGAACAGATGACTTTCAGTCGACCAATACTTGTTTTAGTCGGGGACAGCCCTAATCAAAACAAATCATCATGAGGCCCTGTAGCTGTCTTATTCTTTCTTCACTCCATTGTCTTTTACCTTGTTGCATCCTCAGCTAAATATGTACACTCCTACGTGATCACAACCTCCTCTCTCTCCCCAGTGAGCTGTGAGATAGATGGTGGGAGGTGATTTATTGGCCTGTTGGTTACTGGGCAATAGGCCACTGAGAGAGGAGACACATGGTGCATTCCTCTGCGCAGGCATTTCTGACACATGCCAGATCTTACAACGCCTGGATAGGTATTTTACGTATCAGCTAACCACATATTTTATAGCAATCTGGTGCCTAACGGCACAGTCGATGACGTGGCAGGCAACCATTGGTTGATGCATGCAACGTCTGAGCAGGGGAACGTGACCACGGTGATCAGTCTGCTCAGAAGACCTTTGACCCGTTCTGTCTCCTGTGAACTAGCCCCAGACGACCAGGAGGCTCCCTGCATGAATCTTTATGAGGGGTTGGAACATTTGGTCCTGGATGTCTGCTCTGTGTGCAGGGCTGTTGAGCAGAGCTGTTGTGAAGGAAGTAAGTTTGTGTTTATACAGGACCTCCCGCCCCCACCTACCGTCAACCAATCATGTGAATGCGGATCTCTACGGAGCCAAAATTTGGGAGGCGCACGGCGATGCGGTACGGAAATCAATTTGGCCTCCGCCTCTGGAGGCTCCACAACTGGTACGGAAATCAATTTGGCCTCCGCCTCTGGAGGCTCCACAACTGGTACGGAAATCAATTTGGCCTCCGCCTCTGGAGGCTCCACAACTGGTACGGAAATCAATTTGGCCTCCGCCTCTGGAGGGTCCACAACTGGTACGGAAATCAATTTGGCCTCCGCCTCTGGAGGGTCCACAACTGGTACGGAAATCAATTTGGCCTCCGCCTCTGGAGGCTCCACAACTGGTACGGAAATCAATTTGGCCTCCGCCTCTGGAGGCTCCACAACTGGTACGGAAATCAATTTGGCCTCCGCCTCTGGAGGCTCCACAACTGGTACGGAAATCAATTTGGCCTCCGCCTCTGGAGGCTCCACAACTGGTACGGAAATCAATTTGGCCTCCGCCTCTGGAGGCTCCACAACTGGTACGGAAATCAATTTGGCCTCCGCCTCTGGAGGCTCCACAACTGGTACGGAAATCAATTTGGCCTCCGCCTCTGGAGGGTCCACAACTGGTACGGAAATCAATTTGGCCTCCGCCTCTGGAGGGTCCACAACTGGTACGGAAATCAATTTGGCCTCCGCCTCTGGAGGGTCCACAACTGGTACGGAAATCAATTTGGCCTCCGCCTCTGGAGGGTCTACAACTGGTACGGAAATTAATTTGGCCTCCGCCTCTGGAGGGTCTACAACTGGTACGGAAATTAATTTGGCCTCCGCCTCTGGAGGGTCTACAACTGGTACGGAAATCAATTTGGCCTCCGCCTCTGGAGGGTCTACAACTGGTACGGAAATTAATTTGGCCTCCGCCTCTGGAGGGTCCACAACTGGTACGGAAATCAATTTTGCCTCCGCCTCTGGAGGGTCTACAACTGGTACGGAAATTAATTTGGCCTCCGCCTCTGGAGGGTCCACAACTGGTACGGAAATCAATTTGGCCTCTGCCTCTGGAGGGTCCACAACTGGTACGGAAATCAATTTGGCCTCCGCCTCTGGAGGCTCCACAACTGGTACGGAAATCAATTTGGCCTCCGCCTCTGGAGGGTCCACAACTGGTACGGAAATCAATTTGGCCTCCGCCTCTGGAGGGTCCACAACTGGTACGGAAACCACAACTGTGTCACACCCTCCATACGAAGCCTCCGACCACATTTTCAGATCAAGCATAAATTGTTTTTAAGCCTGCGCACACTGTGACACCTGTATGTGATTCATATGTCCCTTCCACATTGTGACACCTGTATGCGATTCATATGTCCCTTCCACACTGTGACACCTGTATGTGATTCATATGTCCCTTCCACATTGTGACACCTGTATGTGGTTCATATGTCCCTTCCACACTGTGACACCTGTATGTGATTCATATGTCCCTTCCACATTGTGACACCTGTATGTGGTTCATATGTCCCTTCCACACTGTGACACCTGTATGTGATTCATATGTCCCTTCCACACTGTGACACCTGTATGTGGTTCATATGTCCCTTCCACACTGTGACACCTGTATGTGGTTCATATGTCCCTTCCACACTGTGACACCTGTATGTGGTTCATATGTCCCTTCCACACTGTGACACCTGTATGTGATTCATATGTCCCTTCCACACTGTGACACCTGTATGTAATTCATATGTCCCTTCCACACTGTGACACCTGTATGTGATTCATATGTCCCTTCCTGCACGCTGGATGCTTACCTGATCTGCCTGACAAGACCTTACTGTGATTTCCACTCCTCCTAGACATGTGTCCCTGTCCTCATTCCAGTGGAAAACAGGATGTGTATGAATATTGATGCTATCAAGGGCTATAATGACCAGCTGCTCTGCTTTCAACCGGGCCATTTCAGCCTAGTCATTTGACAGAGGCTAAACACAGAAATCACTTCTACACAGAGGAAACTCTGCTGCCTCTTATACTTGTTCTGAATTATTGATGGAATAATGATGGATGTTTTCAATTCCAGCCCCACAAGGCGATCCAGACAGGGCCCAATCTTGTAAGAATTGATTGCTTGTGAAGTTTGGAGTAGAACCTGAAATGAGTTAGAAATTGAGCTGCATTAGGGCCAAAATTGCAGTTTGTGGCTATGATTTCATATAGCCTGCCCTGAATAGTGAATGTAGTGACTGAACCTTAAGGCCCCAGAAAACAGTGTGGGAAACTGAGGAACGTGCCCTCTTGATGGATGACGCGTCCCTTTACAAGTGTAATATAAACTGGTAAAACGAGCCTGCAAAAAAACATGTCAGACAGCAGACACTATACCAGCCTCGCTCAGCTACCGGATTTAAAGGGGCTACTGTCCCTTTAAATCCGGAGCCCTCAGCCCGCCCTCAGATGGGAACACCCGTAGTCAAGCCTTCGCGGGAGACTGGGGCGGTTGTCTGGTGTCGGAGCATCATCTAATCCGCGTTGCAGGGAGACCATTTTTATAAGCCACGCCGAGAAAAAGGCTTTTCTAGACCGCTAGAGACGGCCCGATGAAACGGAAGCGGTGGAGGTCTGTGGGCTTGGGGTATTCTCACAACCAGGACTCGGGAGCTTACCCAACAGCGAGGCCGAGAGAAAGGAGACGAGTGACGGGCGTGCTCCAGCTGTCCTCGCCGAGGCTTGTTGTGCCAGCTGGGTAAACTATTCCGTAACGCCCAGAACTGCTTGCCATTCACCCCCCCCCCCCCCCCCCCCCCTCCGTTATTTAGCGCAGCCGGATGATAGACAATGTTTCTCCGACGCGCAATGGGTGTGGCGGATCGCTGCTTCGCCTTGATTTTAAACGAGACAACCACAAAAGAGGGGGGACCCAGTATGGAAGCAGTGCCGCGCGATTCATGCAGCGTCGGTTCAGGTTCTCTTGGGTGATAATGCAGGTGCTCTGTGCGCACATAGAACGATGTAACAAGTCCCCATGGTGTTAGATAAACAAATACACAAGGTTTCTGTAACGATAAAAGGAGTCAAACCAACGGTGTTTGTTTGAACATTGTACATCCCTCAGCACATTCTATACAGAGGGTCCCGTGGGCGTTGAGCGGCTTGTGTGTGTATTGGTGATGGTGCAATAGCGTCGAGCGAGGCGAGAGCGCACTGAAAGAAGAGGGGCTGTTTGGAATGGGGGGGGGGGAGAAGTGATTGACATCGACCGCCACTCCGCCAGCTTACATCAGCATACAGTTAGCCCTAGCTACCTGTTGTTTCTGCCCTCCACTTTTTCACTGTAAACAACGTCTCGTATTTCTGTCTCCCACACACACACACTTACCCTAGCCTCAACTTTCTCCCATCAATCGAACCGTGCAGGACCCTCTTGCTCATCCGCCGGCTACCGCAAGGCAGATGATGAGATGTCCGGGACTACTTCTCAGGCGGATCCCACAGATGCCACGGCGCGGACGATTCTGCTCAACCAACCTCAGAACACCAAGTTCTGTGATAACCATGTCAGGTAAGATTTCATCTGGCTACAGCGTCATTATCATCAAGTCACTGAATACAGACTTCAATTGCCTTTCCAGACGGTTTGTGATATTATGATTGCCTACAATACAGTTTGTTGATCGTTTTAGGAATTTGTTTTCTTATTTTAATTTTGTTTTAGTTAAATTGTTTTTGTGATAGCCCAATGGGCTTATTATTGATAGGCTATAGGAGATAATGGGCCATTTATGGAACAGTAAATTATGGTTGTAAATTATAATCAATTTTGTATTAAATGACCTCCAATGATTGGAGAAAGGCATCAACGGGTTATTGTTTTACGACTCCCCTGTTAGTGCCAGTCTGAGGAAAGTCCTTCACATGAACATTTAGGCTACTGTCATGTGACCGATATTAGCATTTTTTTTTGCCGCATCATATCAAAACATCTAAGGTTTTTTGTTGAGCTTCACAATCAATTTAAGATATTTTCGTTTGATTTGGACATGATCGGCCCCATGACTTGAATGGGATTTGTGCCACATATGCTAAATTGTTAGTGCCTGGGAAACTAAACCAAAGCATGGATTTCTGTCATACCTTGTCCATAGACTACTTACAGGGTAAGGAAACCAATGTGTAATTTTGTAATTTGGGTGAACTATTCCTTTAATCAATAATGACTAATGTATTTTTAAAGCAGGCACTGAAAGAAAAGTAACTACAGAGAGTTAATAATGTAATGGTCGACATTTAGTAGCCTAGCATGAAACAGAATAGAACAGGTTCCATTCAAAGTTTGAAAGAAATTTGTTTTGCTCAGGAAAAATAACAAGATCTAGTGTATGATCCAGGTCTGGTCACTGGTCATTTTACTCTGTGCTGTCCTGATCAGATGAGGCAAACAACCTTCTCACAGTACATTTTCAAATGGACACTCATTCCTTCAATCCAGGAAGTACACTTAAATTACAATCATCTTCAATGCTTTTCAATTAGGAACATTTTTTATTTTAATTTGGCTTACTTTCTGAATTCCCTGGAATTTAAATTGTTCCCAACGCTGGTAAGCAGGGGATCTGGCCTTAACAAATCCAGTCTCTAAAGCGACAACATTCACAACTAGTTGGTTAATGATTTGGTGTGTGGCTATCTCTCGTGGGCAGGGTTCTGGGTAGGGACCAAACGGAATCTTCATTTGTGTGGAATATCTTTTACAACCACCCTCCCAGCTGTCGGCTGCATATTCGATGGTGACGACAACACTGGAGCTATAAATGTTGAGTCATATAGCTTTGCACACCAATGTATTGTTGACATTTGTTATTACCTCTCAATGTATTTATGTTGGCTTGAGGAGATAGGGTTGAGTTCAGTGGTGTGCAGCAATGTCGGAATGTTCAAATAGAAATACCATTTGTAGAATAGTTATGCTTCTCTGTTATGTAGAATAGGAAATCATGTTGGCTCTATATGCCCTACAACTCTATCTGGAACATTTAGGAGACTACGCCCCCCCCCGAACATTACCCTGACGCCTATAGAATCCATCAGGTCCTAGTTACATGCGGCAATCGGCAAACACACCTCAACGATCTGTCTTTACCTTCAGGAGATTCAATTCTGCTCTGAAAGGGGCCTATTTCAGGTCCGTTAATGAGATTAAGGTGGGCCTTCATCAAATTGTCTCATTGGATCACCAGGCCTTTTACTGGCCTTTGATTGGACAGTCTGGCTCTGGAGCCATGCCCTGTGTATGTCTGTGTTTTGTGTTTTAGGGCTTTACTGGTCCTATTGATTAGTCTGAGATTAAATTCCTATAGCTCTTATCTTCTGTTTTCCTCTTCCACCTCTTCTCTGCCTTCACTACATGTTTTATTCACAGCCCTGTGTCCCTGTTTGATTTGATACAGACACAGAGACACAGGGACACAGGGACCTTGTGGATTTAGATACTCTCTTACATACACACACAAACGTACACACACACACACACACACAAACGTACACACACACAAACATACACACACACAAACCCTTGACTTAGCTATATTGGCCAGGATAACGACGGACCCTGAAGGGAAGGCTGGCAGTTATTTTTGTCTCTCAAAAAGCTCTTACAGCTGCTGGCTATTGTCAATGCTAATAATTGCTGTTGTCTGAGCAATACAGGTGACTGACTGACAAGGTGAGCCTTCCAAGGCCTCATACACCCCTATTTAGGAGGTTTGGTCTAAATATAAAGCTTTGAACAGTGAGGTTCGGTCCATTTGTGGGAGTGTGAAGTTGTGCAGCCCATAATAGATCCTTGGTAACACTTTACTTGACACCCAGCGCCATAACATGTTATGCCACGGTCATAACCATGTCATAATGTGTCATAACAGCTGACATAACTTGTCATAACCTGTCATAAATGGTCAAAACACTGTCATGACCCATATATTTACACCTGTGACATATTGTATTATGTTATGGATGGTTATGACACCTGCATTTATTCAATTGTGTTTTTTTCCTGCCAAGAAGTTTCCTTTCGTTTGGAAGTTTGTGTCTTATGTCCTTTGTTGTTGTGATGAATTCTAACTTGTATAAAATACTCTTTATGGCACTGTCATAAAGCATTATGACCATCCTGTGTCACTTAACTCGGACTAAGAAAATACACTTCATCATTTGTCTGTTAGATTAGATAAAAGCAGCTTTAATGTGTGGGTCAGATGTGCTTATCTCACCACACTGTGGTACCAGAAGAAGGGGGGGGGGTGTATGTGTGTGCGTGCTTGCACGTGTGTGTGTGTATCCGGTTCAGCTGTTGCGTCTGCTGTTTGGTATCCTGGTCTTTGTGTGTGACTGGGCTCGTTGCAGGGAGACCATTTTTTTAAGGGCCACTCTGAGAAAAAGCCTTTTCCAGACAGCCAGAGAAGGCCCGATGAAACGGAGGCGGTGGAGGTCTGTGGGCTAGGGGTATTCTCACATTTCAGAGCATGTTAAAATAACATGAACATACTGTTGACATGTAGGCTATAGTGTAATGGAATGTTTTTTCCTTGTGTGGTGGGTTTTGACACTCTCTTATGTAGGTGTCATAACCAGCCATAAAAATATGTCCGACAGGTCTAAATATGTGTCATGACAGTGTTATAGCCATGTTATGATAGGTTATGTCAGCTGTTATGACATGGTTATAATGCTGGGTATAGTAAAGTGCTACCTGATCCGGTAATGTTTTGCTGCCTGTAACAGGAATTTCCAGTTGAACAAAAAGGAGGGCAGTCGTTGAAAACTCAGATCAAAATCAGGTCAATTACAAGTTGCATGTTGCATCATGCATCTCCTGGAGACGGGCCATTTTATATTCTAACCAGACACCACTCAATGTTCTCTAAACGTCCGCCTGAGAGGATTGTACCAAGTCAAAACAGAAGGCACGGATGTTGCCAGCTGCTACAGAATCACACGGTATTCATATTGTCATCAACACTATAAGAGTCACTGTGTCCTCGGTCCTTACACCTTCAGTAGCTCTCACGTCATTCACTGTTAATGATATGAGAACTATCCAGAACATCCCTAAAAGGTCTAGTGACCATCAACCAGTACACAAATGAGTGTCACAAATAGCACACTGGAAATCATGTGCATTACAGAAAAGGGAAAACATAAATATGCTAATCATTGTGTTAATTACTATTATCTGAATATTAACTTTATTAATCTTAAATATTCCCGTTTCACCGCCAGAGGACATTTTGAGTCTTGTGTTGTCTCTGTAATGGGGTTTCATGTGCATCGATCATTTTAGTGGAGAGTTTTGATGAATGTTTTGAAGAAGGGATTTAAACTCTAGTGACTACCTCTGTGTTACCCTGGAGAACACCGAGAAAGTTTCTGAAAAAGAAAATCAAACTCCCTATTTTTGTCTACAGTATACTCACAGCCCAAGGGGGATTACTTTTTTGGTGTGCGTATTTGTGTTTCATTACCGTGGTGACTAACCCTGTGTTGTACATGTATCCCTCCTCCTACTTCTCCTCCTTCTCAGTACCACTAAGTACGGGGTGCTCACCTTCTTGCCTCGTTTCCTGTACGAGCAGATCCGCCGGGCCGCCAACGCCTTCTTCCTCTTCATCGCCCTGATGCAGGTATGCCACGCCCACTACATGTGGTTTACTCTGGAGGGTGCAACGTCCTAGAGCATTCAGATAGAAATGTGTTGACAAGATATGATTCTCTGTGAAGTAGAACTATGAAACAAATCAGCTCTATCCATTACATTTCTATCTGTAACCTGCACTGACAGCCTGACCGTGTCTAACCAAACCGTCAGCGTTTCCTCAACATTGTCTCTGCGTTCTTCCTCAGCAAATCCCTGATGTGTCTCCTACGGGTCGTTACACCACTCTGGTACCACTCATCTTCATCCTCACTGTGGCCGGGATCAAAGAGATCATAGAGGACTATGTAAGTAGGACGGTCACTGGTCAACAGAGACAGGTCAGCAGAGACAGGTCAGCGGAGACAGGTCAGCGGAGACAGGTCAGCGGAGACAGGTCAACGGAGACAGGTCAACGGAGACAGGTCAACGGAGACAGGTCAGCGGAGACAGGTCAACGGAGACAGGTCAACGGAGACAGGTCAGCGGAGACAGGTCAGCGGAGACAGGTCAGCGGAGACAGGTCAGCGGAGACAGGTCAGCGGAGACAGGTCAGCAGAGACAGGTCAGCAGAGACAGGTCAGCAGTCGCAGGTCATCTCCTCCGCTGTGGAACAACACCCTGCAGAGTTTATACATCTCCCCCTCTGTTCCAAAACAATTGCTTAGCCAGCACAGAGCCATTCTTGTGCATCTAATGTGAAAGAAAAAGGGAGGGAGACTGGTAAGAAGCTCACACCCCCTCTCTGTCTCTTTACAGCAAAGACACAAGGCAGACAACACAGTCAACAAGAAAAAGACCACAGGTATTGGACATGTGTGAAGCCGTCAGTTTCATGAGTGTATTCCATGCGGCTTAACCTGTCTAGGCTGAGGGTGCCGCTAGCGGCACTCCCCCCCCACCCCCACTGAAAAGGCAGAGCCGCGAAGTTCAAAAAAAATATTTTTTTTAAATATTTAACTTTCACACATTAAAGTCCAATACAGCTAATGAAAGACACAGATCTTGTGAATCCAGCCAACATGTCCGATTTTTAAAATGTTTTACAGGGACGACACAATATGTAAAGATGTAAATCTATTACCTAAAAACACATTAGCATAATCCACCATCTTTTATTTGTCCACCAACACCAGTAGCTATCACCAATTCGGCTAAACTAAGATATTTATAGCCCCTAACCAAGAAAAAAACTCATCAGATGACAGTCTGATAACATATTTATGGTATGGGATAGGTTTTGTTAGAAAAATGTGCATATTTCAGGTAGATGGCATAGGTTACAATTGCACCCACCGTCACAAATGGACTAGAATAACTACATAGAGCAACATGTTTACCTACTTACTAATCATCAAACATTTCGTAAAAATACACAGCATACACTAATCGAAAGACACAGATCCTGTGAATACAGACAATATTTCAGATTTTCTAAGTGTCTTACAGCGAAAACACAATAAATCGTTATATTAGCATAGCACATAGCACATAGCAGCCCAGCATTGATTCTAGCCAAAGTGAGCGATAACGTCAACATCGCCAAAATATATTAATTTTTTCACTAACCTTCTCAGAATTCTTCAGATGACACTCCTGTAACATCATATTACACAATCCATATAGAGTTTGATCGAAAATGTGCATATTTAGCCACCAAAATCATGGTTAGACAATGTGAAATGTAGCCCAGCTGGTGAGAAAATGTCCGTGCGCCATATTAGACAGTGATCTACTCTTATACATAAATACTCATAAACGTGACTAAAAAATATAGGGTGGACAGGGATTGATAGACAATTTAATTCTTAATACAATCGCGGAATTACATTTTTTAAATTATCCTTACTTTTCAATACAGTTTGCGCCAAGCGAAGCTACGTCAAAAAACATGGCGTCCTAAGCCACTAACATTTTTCGACAGAAACACGATTTATCATAATAAAAATGTCCTACTTTGAGCTGTTCTTCCATCAGTATCTTGGGCAAAGGATCCTTTCTTGGGTCTAATCGTCTTTTGGTGGAAAGCTGTCCTCTTGCCATGTGGAAATGCCAACTGCGTTCGGGATGAACTGGAAGCGTGCCCAGCAATTCACAGCGTTTCAGAAATAAATGTCCCAAAATCGCACTAAACGGATATAAATTGCTATAAAACGCTTTAAATTAACTACCTTATGATGTTTTTAACTCCTATAACGAGTAGAACATGACCAGAGTAATATTACTCCCTCCACTAATGCTTGGAACAAGTGCGGGTCGATGTCCTCCAGGCGCATAACGCAGCAAGAAAAGAGTTCCTAGCTACAGGGTTTTTTAATTTGTAGTGCCTGTGAACGCGCAATCGACCCCATTCAAATCGTCATCACGTAAAGGCATCCAGGGGAAGACGTAAGCAGTGTCCGTATACTCATAGCAATAACTGTGGCCTTTTAACTGACTCCAGATCAGGGGCCAACATTTCTGAAATCTGACTCCATGTCAGGGAAATTGCTGTAGAATGGGTTCTGTTCCACTTAGAGACAAAATTTCAACTCCTATAGAAAATATAGACTGTTTTCTATCCAATAATAATAATAATATGCATATTGTACGATCAAGAATTTTGTGGGAAGCCGTTTAAAAAATTACACGATTAGCATAAATAGTGACAACAGCGCCCCCAGCCTCAACAGGTTAATAGACAGTTGTGCTTTAGGAAAGAGCAGCAGTATATGACGTGTTTAGGCTAACAGCTCTGTTGTCTTTGTGTCTCAGTTCTGAGGAATGGAGCCTGGCAGACCATCATATGGAAACAGGTACCATTACCCTCATCCTCTCAACAGCCTGTCTGACTAGTGGTTACAGATGGAGCCCACACTTTCCACAACACACAACCTGAACATGGAAAAAGTCCTAACTTTAGTTGCAGCCTGTAACTAGGGCCCAGAGTTTTTCCTCATCAGGTGATATGGTGAAGGAAAACTCTGGGCCCTAGTAATAAAGACTGCATGGCTCATTCTGTACCATCTTTCTCCACGTTGTTGAGTATCCTTTGTATCTAATGCTGAGCAGCTTGCTCTGACTGAGGGACGTGTCAGACTTAAACATTCACAGTAAAGCTACTTGCTGCTCACTGTCACTTTCTTTCTCCCTCTCTCCACCCTCCCTCTCTCTCCCTCCACCACCATCCCCCTCTCTCCCTCTACCACCATCCCCCTCTCTCCCTCTACCACCACCCCCCTCTCTCCCTCTACCACCACCCCCCTCTCTCCCTCTACCACCACCCCCCTCTCTCCCTCTACCACCACCCCCTCTCTCCCTCTACCACCATCCCTCTCTCTCCCTCTACCACCATCCCTCTCTCTCCCTCTACCACCATCCCTCTCTCTACCTCTACCACCATCCCTCTCTCTCCCTCTACCACCATCCCTCTCTCTCCCTCTACCACCATCCCTCTCTCTCCCTCTACCACCATCCCTCTCTCTCCCTCTACCACCATCCCTCTCTCTCCCTCTACCACCATCCCTCTCTCTCCCTCTACCACCATCCCTCTCTCTCCCTCTACCACCATCCCTCTCTCTCCCTCTACCACCACCCCCCTCTCTCCCTCTACCACCACCCCCCTCTCTCCCTCTACCACCACCCCCCTCTCTCCCTCTACCACCACCCCCCTCTCTCCCTCTACCACCACCCCCCTCTCTCCCTCTACCACCATCCCTCTCTCTCCCTCTACCACCATCCCTCTCTCTCCCTCTACCACCATCCCTCTCTCTCCCTCTACCACCATCCCTCTCTCTCCCTCTACCACCATCCCTCTCTCTCCCTCTACCACCATCCCTCTCTCTCCCTCTACCACCACCCCCCTCTCTCCCTCTACCACCACCCCCCTCTCTCCCTCTACCACCACCCCCCTCTCTCCCTCTACCACCACCCCCCTCTCTCCCTCTACCACCACCCCCCTATCTCCCTCTACCACCATCCCTCTCTCTCCCTCTACCACCATCCCTCTCTCTCCCTCTACCACCATCCCTCTCTCTCCCTCTACCACCATCCCTCTCTCTCCCTCTACCACCATCCCTCTCTCTCCCTCTACCACCATCCCTCTCTCTCCCTCTCTCCACCATCCCTCTCTCTCCCTCTCCACCATCCCTCTCTCTCCCTCTCTCCACCATCCCTCTCTCTCCCTCTCTCCACCATCCCTCTCTCCACCATCCCTCCACCATCCCTCTCTCTCCCTCTCTCCACCATCCCTCTCTCCACCATCCCTCTCTCCACCATCCCTCTCTCCACCATCCCTCTCTCTCCCTCTCTCCACCATCCCTCTCTCTCTCCCTCCACCACCATCCATTTTCAATGTCATTCTGACCTCATGCTGTTGCATTGCTGCATCCTGGCCACAAGGTGGCAGTAGGAGACATAGTGAAGGTGACCAATGGGCAGCATCTTCCAGCTGACATGGTCATAGTGTCCTCCAGGTTGGTTTGCGGTCTTGTGTTTTTGTGTGGTCAGTGTTAGTTAAAGTAGTGTTTGATCAGTATTGTCAGGGTAGTAATAGGGGTCACCATTATGTTTGATCAATGATTCAATATTGTCATTTGACCGTTGCATAGATGAACGTTGTGGTTAAGTTGGACTCCATCTCTCTCCACAGTGAGCCTCAGGCCATGTGTTATACTGAGACCTCCAACCTGGACGGAGAAACCAACCTGAAGATCAGACAGGTGAGACGTGTGCGGAATGACCCCCAACGCTGTGCTTTATCAACCTCCGGAGGAGCTGGTGATGGGAGTGTGTGTGTGTGTACCTGCTCTAACAGGGTGTGTGTGTGTATTTCAGGGTCTCCCTCTCACAGCTGGTCTCCAGTCTCTGGAGGAGCTGATGGGTCTCTCTGGCCGTCTGGAGTGTGAAGAGCCCAACAGACACCTGTATGACTTCACTGGGACTCTACGCCTGGACAACCAAAAGTACTGAGCGCTCTCTCTCTCTCATTATTTTAGTCTTTTTGGGGTTTACTGCCAGGGCCCAGGTCTGGCAGTACTGCTCTAGCAGCTCCAGGCTCTGCTGTAGGCCATGTGCTGTGGGTGACAGCAGGCGCAGGTCATCTGCGAAAAGTAGGCATTTAACCTCTGAATTGTGGAGATTAACACCAGGGGCTGAGGATTTTTCTAGAATAGTGGCCAATTCGTTGATGTAAATATTGAAGAGTGCAGGGCTCAGATTGCAACCCTGACGAAGGCCCCGCCCCTGGTTAAAGAATTCTGTTATTTTCTTGACAATTTTGATGCTGCATGTATTGCCAGTATACACTGATTTTATTATGGCATATGTTTTACCCCCTACACCACTTTCAATAACTTTGTAGAACATTTAAATAGAATAAAATGCTTTTTGGAAGTCGATAAAGCAGGCGTACATTTTGGTATTATTTTGGTTGACATGTTTATCTATCAGGGTGTGTAGGGTGTAAATATGATCGGTCGTGAGATGTTTTGGTATAAATCCAATTTGGCTTTTACTCAAGACATTGTGCTTATTAAGGAAGTTCATAACTCTTATATTTATAATACTACAGAAAACCTTCCCCAGGTTACTGTTCACACAAATGCCTCTAATTGTTACATGCTGACCACACTACTTGCGCGCGTGCGTTCGCCATCGCGAGCATGTTGATTTTGTCCAGTCACACCAGACGCGATCAGGACACGCAGGTTGAAATATCAGAACAAACTCTGAACCAACTATATTCATTTGGGGACAGGTCAAAAAGCACTACAAATTTATGGCAATTTAGCTAGCTAGCTTGCTGTTGCGAGCTCATTTGTCCTGGGACAAACATTGGGTTGCTATTTTACCTGAAATGCACACAGTCCTCTACTCCGGCAATTAATCCACAGATAAAAGGGTAAAAGTTTGTTTTGAGTAATATCTCCTTCAGGCTTCTTCTTCTTTGGACATTATATGGTAGTTAGTAACCAATGTTAGGTGCATTACCACTACCAGCTGGAGTGTGGACCTCAGTTCATCTTTCAATCACCCACGTGGATATATGCTCCTAAAAACCAATGAGGAGATGGGAGAGACTTGAAGCGCGTCAAGCGTCACAAATAGAACCAAGTTCTATTTTAGCTCCTGGCTACGCGGATGCTCGCACATGACGCAAGCAGTGTGGCCAGCATGTTAGGGTCAAATTTGTCTCCATTCTTAAAGATTGGGGTTATGAGTCCTTGATTCCAGATGTCAGGGAAATAACCTACACTCAGGATCAAATGAAACAGTTTTAATATAGCCAGTTGAAATTTTGCACTATTGAATTTGAGCATCTCATTTAGGGTTCCATCAGGTCCACATGCTTTTTTAAATTTGAGGCCTGAAGTTTCTTATAGAGCTCATGGTCAGTAATTGGGGAGTCCAATGGATTTTCATTGTCCTTCATAAATGTTTCTACTCCATTAAACTTCTAATGAATTTGGCATTGTTCTGCGTTTGCATCAATGTGAACAGTGTTGTAAATGGCTCGTCCATATCTCTCCATTTTCTATCACTAATTCCTCTAGATTCTATTTTTTTTTTTTAGGTTTTTCCAATTTTGCCAGAAGTTGTTTGTGTTTATGGACTCCTCACTGTCAGATTCTTGCTGTTGTACTGTGCTTTTTTTTGCTTCTGAGTGTACTTCTATAGAGTTTTAAAGTCTCACAGTAATTAAGGTGTAATTCATCATTATTTGGGTATGTGTGCTTTTGTTTTTTTCCTTCTAATTCTACAATCTGCATCAAACCAGTTGTCATCTGTGGTCTTTTTTGGTTCGTTTTTTAAATTCAATTTCAGTTGTGCTTCTTTTGCCGTTTGCCTGAATTTATTGTTAATGTTTTTTCTGCTAGATTGATGCCTTCTTTACTGTGAGTGGATGTGGTATGCAGAAACTTTTCTAAGAGTGTTTTGATTTTTTGGTTACTGGTTGCTTTCTGGTATTCTTCTGTGCTGTTTTGGGCTCATCTGTATAAATGTCTGATGTTATACAGCTTACTGGGCTGTGAATGTCTGATGTTGTACAGCTTACTGGGCTGTGAATGTCTGATGTTGTACAGCTTACTGGGCTGTGAATGTCTGATGTTGTACAGCTTACTGGGCTGTGAATGTCTGATGTTATACAGCTTACTGGGCTGTGAATGTTTGATGTTATACAGCTTACTGGGCTGTGAATGTGTGGTTGTTTCCATGTCTGTTCTTTTGAGGAACAACGTAATTTGGCTGTGATCAGACAGAGGTGTTAGTGGCTTGACGGTGAATGAGCTGAGCGAGAAAGGGTCAATGTCTGTGATCATATAGTCTACTGTGCTGTGGCCGAGAGGTGAGCAGTAGGTCAATCTCCCCAACGAGTCGCCCCGTAACCTACCATTGACAAAGTACAGACCCAGGCTTCTACAGAGCTGCAACAGATCCCTTCCGTTTTTGTTGACGGTGCTGTCACTGTTGTTTCACCGGGGGAGATTAAGGCAGTTAGAAACAGTATGGCCTGTAATAAAGCTGTCCCCTCGTGTGCTCGTTAGATCAGGTAGTGTTCCTGTGTGCACATTTGTGTCCCCATAGATGAGCACATTTCCCTGGGCCTGGAAATGGCACGTTCAAGGGTGGGGAAGATCTCCTCTCAGTAATATAGTTTTAACCAAATGTGATATTTAGGGGATCAATTAGATTTTGTAGTTGGGATTGTAGAAAATGATCAATCCTCCAGAGTCTCTGCCTCTATTGACAGAGCTGTGTTTCTGTGACGGCACAATTACCTCTCTGTGGCCTATGGGACAGTGAGTGACAATGTCAGCCTTACACCATGTCTCCTGCAGAATTATGACGTCAACATCTTTAAGATTTTATTTAAACTCCTGTACAAAACTCTTCAGCCCAAAGGTTGATGAGTTTAGGCCCTGAATGTTTTCATGTTGCAAAAAGAAAGAATAGCACAGTCAGAAATACAGTAACTACTAACTACTGAGTTGTTCAGAGTGATTAACAGGATAACAGAAATACAGTAACTACTAACTACTGAGTTGTTCAGAGTGATTAACAGGATAACAGAAATACAGTAACTACTAACTACTGAGTTGTTCAGAGTGATTAACAGGATAACAGAAATACAGTAACTACTAACTACTGAGTTGTTCAGAGTGATTAACAGGATAACAGGAATACAGTAACTACTAACTACTGAGTTGTTCAGAGTGATTAACAGAAATACAGTAACTACTAACTACTGAGTTGTTCAGAGTAATAAACAGGATAACAGAAAAACAGTAACTACTAACTGCTGAGTTGTTCAGAGTGATTAACAGAAATACAGTAACTACTAACTACTGAGTTGTTCAGAGTAATAAACAGAATAACAGAAATACAGTAACTACTAACTACTGAGTTGTTCAGAGTGATAAACAGGATAACAGTCAGAAATACAGTAACTACTAACTACTGAGTTGTTCAGAGTGATAAACAGGATAACAGTCAGAAATACAGTAACTACTAACTACTGAGTTGTTCAGAGTAATAAACAGAATAACAGTCAGAAATACAGTAACTACTAACTACTGAGTTGTTCAGAGTGATAAACAGGATAACAGTCAGAAATACAGTAACTTCTAACTACTGAGTTGTTCAGAGTGATAAACAGGATAACAGTCAGAAATACAGTAACTACTAACTACTGAGTTGTTCAGAGTAATAAACAGGATAACAGAAATACAGTAACTACTAACTGCTGAGTTGTTCAGAGTGATTAACAGGATAACAGAAATACAGTAACTACTAACTACTGAGTTGTTCAGAGTGATTAACAGGATAACAGTCAGAAATACAGTAACTTCTAACTACTGAGTTGTTCAGAGTGATAAACAGGATAACAGAAATACAGTAACTACTAACTGCTGAGTTGTTCAGAGTGATAAACAGGATAACAGAAATACAGTAACTACTAACTACTGAGTTGTTCAGAATGATTAACAGGATAACAGAAATACAGTAACTATTCATCGAACAAGTAAACTTTTAGTACATTAGCTGTGTGTTTAGTGCTGATGTATTGGAGGAGCTGTTTAATCTCACTCAATCCTACAGAGTTCTCCTGTCCTCTGGGGCTTCCTCTCTGGTCTGGTAGAGGTGGTGGTCTGGTGTGGGGTAGTAGGCTGGGCCCGGTCCAGTCTGGCTGCGCCGATGGAGGTGGTGATGCTCTGGTGGTGGGTGGGACCTGTGGGGTGTGCTGTGTCTGGGGGGGCCTGGGGCTCCTTGTTGGTGCAGTGGTCTGGTAGGGGGCTCTGGGTGGTCCTCTGTCCAGTGCGGTATAGGGTGTCTACCAAGTGCCACTTGCTTTAGAGACTTGACAAACATACCTACTGTCTGCTTCCCCGGGTGGGAGTGGTCGTGCAGGTGCTTTGGGGTGATTGTTGGGGTGGTGAGCAACATACACGTTCGTGAGTAGGCCACAGCCTCTGGTGATGTCAGCATTGACCTTCTGGATGGTATATGGGATGAAAGTCTTTGCGGGGCAGCAGAGAGGAGATGGTGATGTGGGAGTTGGAGAACCACTCAGAGGCCCTCTACTCTGTAGACCAGGCTGCCATCTCTCTCCGGCTCTTCTCACAGGTTGTTGGTGCGGGTGTGAATAATAATGTGGCCTGGTGTGCCAAAGTCAGGCTGGGACAGGATGTGGAGTGTATCCTGTGTTTTTGGGCACCATATTTTGGACACCTTGTGTTGGGGGAAGAGTTTATCCTCTTGGATGAATTTCCCATTTGAGTCAATGAGGATGGCCCCCTCAGTGAGTTTTACCAGAGTAGTGGGTTTACGGCTGGGGCTGGGTACAGTGCAGGGTGTGTCTGGGGCTGGGGTACACAGGGTCTGGGTACAGTGAGGGGAGTGTCAGGGGTTCCATAGAGCTTCTCTCTGTAGTAGGTGTCCCCATGTGAGCCTCCTTGTTGACTGGGGGTGTGTATAAGGGGTGGTCGGTATGGGGGGGGTGGTAAGGAGTATCTCAGTCACTGCTGCTGTGTTGAATTTAATTAGTATTTTTTTTTAAACTCAATCTTTTCCTCCTGTGTTGATCGTCAGTTGTACAATTTGATTACCTATATATTTTTTGCTAATTTAATCTTGTTAATCTCACTCTTAGCAACCAGAAGTCAGGAGCTGTTCGTCTGCATGACTGCCTCTCTCTCTCTGAACACACACCTAACATAGGATTTTATCATTTTGAACCTCCACCTGCTTGTCACTGTTCTCTTTCCAGTGCGGTTCCTCTGGGTCCTGACCAGGTGCTGCTGCGAGGTGCCCAGCTCAGGAACACACAATGGGTTGTGGGTATTATAGTCTACACTGGACATGACTCCAAACTGATGCAGGTGAGACATTTCAAGCCTTGAACCAAGCAAATCTAAACTCTAATAGTGTAAAAGAGGCTGTGGAGTTTGCTGTTCTTCCTCCATAGTGGTCGTCTGAGTTCCTGAACTCTGTGCCATTTGGGGTGTTTTGTAGTTCCACATGAAGGATGTAATAATGTGGTGAATGTTCCTTCCAGAACTCGACCAAGGCCCCTCTGAAGCGTTCTAACGTGGAGCGGGTGACCAACGTCCAGATCCTGGTGCTGTTCTGCATCCTCCTGGTGATGGCGCTAGTGAGCTCTATAGGAGCCTCCATCTGGAACAAACAACATACTGAGGAGGCCTGCTGGTACCTGTCACGCGCTGGTGAGAATACACACACACCCCTGGACACACACATGCCTCTTAGTCATTTATTCTTCTTCCATACAACCGTGTGTGTGTGTGTGTGTGTGTGTGTGTGTCTACAGGTGACATCTCCACTAACTTCTGGTATAACCTGCTGACCTTCATCATCCTCTACAACAACCTCATCCCCATCAGCCTGCTGGTCACTCTGGAGGTGGTCAAGTTCACACAGGCACTCTTCATCAACTGGGTACGCACGGACGCAGGCTCGTGTGTGTTTAGAGAGCGTTTGGCTGTCTTTAGATGTCTTTCATCCAACTTCTCTGTGTTTGGTGTCAGGATGTGGAGATGTACTACGCGGAGACAGACACACCCGCCATGGCTCGAACATCCAACCTCAACGAAGAACTGGGCCAGGTGAGAATGGACCACCAATCTTTATCATGTTCACATCCGGGCTCAACCAATCAGAGTTGATTCCTGTTGTGAACTGACATCCTTCCTTTTTCCCCTCTCTCCCAGGTGAAGTATCTGTTTTCTGATAAGACAGGAACTCTCACCTGTAACGTCATGCATTTCAAGAAGTGTACCATCGCTGGAATCACATACGGCCACTTCCCTGACCTAGATGTTGATCGTTCCATGGAGGACTTCAGGTCAGTGACCTCCTCTTATTCTTCACCTTTGGCTGTGCTTTATTTTTGTTTTATGTAGTTAGTGTCAATTAGTAGTGTTTAATTCTGTCCGTCTCCTCTCAGTCCCCTGCCGTCCAGCAGTCTTAACTCCACAGAGTTTGATGACCCCACTCTCCTCCAGAACATTGAGAAGAGCCATGTAGGTGTTCCCCTTCTGTCATGATAATTATTATACTGAAAGAGATTGACACTGGGCTGTGTATGACTGCTCTCTTTGTTGCTCGCTCTCTCTCTCATTCCCTCTCTCCAGCCGACCTCTGCTCAGATCTGTGAGTTCCTGACGATGATGGCGGTGTGTCACACCGTGGTTCCAGAGAGAGAGGCGGACCAGCTTATTTACCAGGCCTCCTCGCCAGGTAGACAGCCTATCACGACGCAGCTTATACACCTAGGAGCCAATCATAACTCAGCTACTAGACAGTAGAACCAATCACATCCAAGCTACTACACCTTAGAGCCAATCACATCCAAGCTACTACACCTTAGAGCCAATCGAATCAACTCAACATGTATGTGCACTGCATGTGTGTTTTCCTTTCCTCAGATGAAGGAGCTCTGGTGAAAGGAGCCAAAGGTCTGGGCTTCGTTTTCACAGCAAGGACTCCTGGCTCAGTTATCATGGAAGCTGTAAGTGTGGGTTTGAGACACGGGATGCAGTGCGTCATTTGAAGAAAGGTAAATATTCATCCTCTGTTGAATTCTTTCTATTTGTTTGTGTCTTTCAGAGGGGGAAGGAAAAGAGCTTTGAGCTGCTGAATGTGCTGGAGTTTTCAAGGTAAGTAAAACCACACACACACACACACACACACACACACAATCACGACACACACACATTCACAGACACTTAACAGTCATTCCCTTTCCTACAGTAACCGTAAGCGCATGTCTGTAGTGGTCCGAACCCCCGATGGGAAACTGCGTCTGTACTGCAAGGGAGCAGTGAGTATTCCCCCAGTCATTGAATGCACCACCGTTTATTCCCATAGTGGCATTGCTCATATTGAAGATGAACCGGCGCGTGTTGATGATGTCATGGTGTGTGTTTCAGGATAATGTGATCTTTGAGCGTCTCACTGATGCGTCTCAGTACAAAGAGTTGACCATGGCACATCTGGAACAGTTCGCCACCGAGGGTACGTCCTTTCTCTTTTTAAATGTGCTGGTCATATTTCTTCCTGCTAGCTTTTGTCTACGTTCTCTTACCTTTTTACCATCTTTTTCTCTGCAAGATTCATTTTCCCCTTTCACCCCCTTTTTATTATCTACATTATTACTACTGTATTACATGTTGACCTTGTCCCCCCCAGGTCTGCGGACTCTGTGTTTCACCTATGTTGATCTGGAGGAGGGGTTATATCGGGAGTGGCTGAAGGAGTACACTCGGATTAGCACTATCATTAAAGACCGGGCCCAGAAACTAGAGGACTGCTATGAACTGCTGGAGAAGGTAAGGGTTAAGGTTGGGCTTAGCGGTTAGTGATTAGCATTGCATGTGTAGTTAGATATTGCAAAGATATATCTCTGTACTGTTTAGCATGGTGAGATAGTGACTACCCCTCACTCCATCCCCTTCAGTCAGTGTGTTGGTAAGAGGGTGACTACCCCTCACTCCATCCCTTTCAGTCAGTGTGTTGGTAAGATGGTGACTACCCCTCACTCCATCCCCTTTAGTCAGTGTGTTGGTAAGATAGTGACTACCCCTCACTCCATCCCCTTTAGTCAGTGTGTTGGTAAGATAGTGACTACCCCTCACTCCATCCCCTTTAGTCAGTGTGTTGGTAAGATGGTGACTACCCCTCACTCCATCCCCTTTAGTCAGTGTGTTGGTAAGATAGTGACTACCCCTCACTCCATCCCCTTAAGTCAGTGTGTTGGTAAGATAGTGACTACCCCTCACTCCATCCCCTTCAGTCAGTGTGTTGGTAAGATAGTGACTACCCCTCACTCCATCCCCTTTAGTCAGTGTGTTGGTAAGATAGTGACTACCCCTCACTCCATCCCCTTCAGTCAGTGTGTTGGTAAGATGGTGACTACCCCTCACTCCATCCCCTTCAGTCAGTGTGTTGGTAAGATAGTGACTACCCCTCACTCCATCCCCTTCAGTCAGTGTGTTGGTAAGATGGTGACTACCCCTCACTCCATCCCCTTCAGTCAGTGTGTTGGTAAGATGGTGACTACCCCTCACTCCATCCCCTTCAGTCAGTGTGTTGGTAAGATAGTGACTACCCCTCACTCCATCCACTTCAGTCAGTGTGTTGGTAAGATAGTGACTACCCCTCACTCCATCCCCTTCAGTCAGTGTGTTGGTAAGATGGTGACTACCCCTCACTCCATCCCTTTCAGTCAGTGTGTTGGTAAGATAGTGACTACCCCTCACTCCATCCCCTTCAGTCAGTGTGTTGGTAAGATGGTGACTACCCCTCACGCCATCCCCTTCAGTCAGTGTGTTGCTGGGCTGGTAAGATAGTGACTACCCCTCACTCCATCCCCTTCAGTCAGTGTGTTGGTAAGATGGTGACTACCCCTCACGCCATCCCCTTCAGTCAGTGTGTTGCTGGGCTGGTAAGATAGTGACTACCCCTCACTCCATCCCCTTCAGTCAGTGTGTTGCTGGGTTGGTGGGTTGGTAAGATAGTGACTACCCCTCACTCCATCCCCTTTAGTCAGTGTGTTGCTGGGTTGGTGGGTTGGTAAGATGGTGACTACCCCTCACTCCACCCCCTTCAGTCAGTGTGTTGCTGGGTTGGTGGGTTGGTAAGATGGTGACTACCCCTCACTCCATCCCCTTTAGTCAGTGTGTTGCTGGGTTGGTGGGTTGGTAAGATGGTGACTACCCCTCACTCCATCCCCTTTAGTCAGTGTGTTGCTGGGTTGGTGGGTTGGTAAGATGGTGACTACCCCTCACTCCATCCCCTTTAGTCAGTGTGTTGCTGGGTTGGTGGGTTGGTAAGATGGTGACTACCCCTCACTCCATCCCCTTTAGTCAGTGTGTTGCTGGGTTGGTGGGTTGGTAAGATGGTGACTACCCCTCACTCCATCCCCTTCAGTCAGTGTGTTGGTAAGATAGTGACTACCCCTCACTCCATCCCCTTCAGTCAGTGTGTTGGTAAGATGGTGACTACCCCTCACGCCATCCCCTTCAGTCAGTGTGTTGGTAAGATAGTGACTACCCCTCACTCCATCCCCTTTAGTCAGTGTGTTGCTGGGTTGGTGAGTTGGTAAGATAGTGACTACCCCTCACTCCATCCCCTTCAGTCAGTGTGTTGGTAAGATGGTGACTACCCCTCACTCCATCCCCTTCAGTCAGTGTGTTGGTAAGATGGTGACTACCCCTCACTCCATCCCCTTCAGTCAGTGTGTTGGTAAGATAGTGACTACCCCTCACTCCATCCCCTTCAGTCAGTGTGTTGGTAAGATAGTGACTACCCCTCACTCCATCCCCTTTAGTCAGTGTGTTGGTAAGATGGTGACTACCCCTCACTCCATCCCCTTCAGTCAGTGTGTTGGTAAGATAGTGACTACCCCTCACTCCATCCCCTTTAGTCAGTGTGTTGGTAAGATGGTGACTACCCCTCACTCCATCCCCTTCAGTCAGTGTGTTGGTAAGATGGTGACTACCCCTCACTCCATCCCCTTCAGTCAGTGTGTTGGTAAGATGGTGACTACCCCTCACTCCATTCCCTTCAGTCAGTGTGTTGCTGGGCTGGTAAGATAGTGACTACCCCTCACTCCATTCCCTTCAGTCAGTGTGTTGCTGGGTTGGTGGGCTGGTAAGATGGTGACTACCCCTCACTCCATTCCCTTCAGTCAGTGTGTTGCTGGGTTGGTGGGCTGGTAAGATGGTGACTACCCCTCACTCCATTCCCTTCAGTCAGTTTGTTGCTGGGTTGGTGGGCTGGTAAGATGGTGACTACCTCTCACTCCATTCCCTTCAGTCAGTGTGTTGCTGGGTTGGTGGGTTGGTAAGATAGTGACTACCCCTCACTCCATCCCCTTTAGTCAGTGTGTTGGTGGGTTGGTAAGATGGTGACTACCCCTCACTCCATCCCCTTCAGTCAGTGTGTTGGTAAGATGGTGACTACCCCTCACTCCATCCCCTTTAGTCAGTGTGTTGGTGGGTTGGTAAGATAGTGACTACCCCTCACTCCATTCCCTTCAGTCAGTGTGTTGGTGGGTTGGTAAGATGGTGACTACCCCTCACTCCATCCCCTTTAGTCAGTGTGTTGCTGGGTTGGTAAGATGGTGACTACCCCTCACTCCATCCCCTTTAGTCAGTGTGTTGCTGGGTTGGTAAGATGGTGACTACCCCTCACTCCATCCCCTTTAGTCAGTGTGTTGCTGGGTTGGTAAGATAGTGACTACCCCTCACTCCATCCCCTTTAGTCAGTGTGTTGGTAAGATGGTGACTACCCCTCACTCCATCCCCTTTAGTCAGTGTGTTGCTGGGTTGGTAAGATAGTGACTACCCCTCACTCCATCCCCTTTAGTCAGTGTGTTGGTAAGATAGTGACTACCCCTCACTCCATCCCCTTTAGTCAGTGTGTTGCTGGGTTGGTAAGATAGTGACTACCCCTCACTCCATCCCCTTTAGTCAGTGTGTTGGTAAGATAGTGACTACCCCTCACTCCATCCCCTTTAGTCAGTGTGTTGGTAAGATGGTGACTACCCCTCACTCCATCCCCTTTAGTCAGTGTGTTGGTAAGATGGTGACTACCCCTCACTCCATCCCCTTTAGTCAGTGTGTTGGTAAGAGGGTGACTACCCCTCACTCCATCCCCTTCAGTCAGTGTGTTGGTAAGATGGTGACTACCCCTCACTCCATCCCCTTTAGTCAGTGTGTTGGTAAGAGGGTGACTACCCCTCACTCCATCCCCTTTAGTCAGTGTGTTGCTGGGCTGGTAAGATGGTGACTACCCCTCACTCCATCCCCTTTAGTCAGTGTGTTGCTGGGTTGGTAAGATGGTGACTACCCCTCACTCCATCCCCTTTAGTCAGTGTGTTGCTGGGTTGGTAAGATGGTGACTACCCCTCACTCCATCCCCTTTAGTCAGTGTGTTGGTAAGAGGGTGACTACCCCTCACTCCATCCCCTTTAGTCAGTGTGTTGCTGGGCTGGTAAGATGGTGACTACCCCTCACTCCATCCCCTTTAGTCAGTGTGTTGCTGGGTTGGTAAGATGGTGACTACCCCTCACTCCGTCCCCTTCAGTCAGTGTGTTGCTGGGTTGGTAAGATGGTGACTACCCCTCACTCCATCCCCTTTAGTCAGTGTGTTGCTGGGTTGGTAAGATGGTGACTACCCCTCACTCCATCCCCTTTAGTCAGTGTGTTGCTGGGTTGGTAAGATGGTGACTACCCCTCACTCCATCCCCTTTAGTCAGTGTGTTGGTAAGAGGGTGACTACCCCTCACTCCATCCCCTTTAGTCAGTGTGTTGCTGGGCTGGTAAGATGGTGACTACCCCTCACTCCATCCCCTTTAGTCAGTGTGTTGCTGGGTTGGTAAGATGGTGACTACCCCTCACTCCGTCCCCTTCAGTCAGTGTGTTGCTGGGTTGGTAAGATGGTGACTACCCCTCACTCCATCCCCTTCAGTCAGTGTGTTGCTGGGCTGGTAAGATGGTGACTACCCCTCACTCCATTCCCTTTAGTCAGTGTGTTGCTGGGCTGGTAAGATGGTGACTACCCCTCACTCCATTCCCTTTAGTCAGTGTGTTGCTGGGCTGGTAAGATGGTGACTACCCCTCACTCCATCCCCTTTAGTCAGTGTGTTGCTGGGTTGGTAAGATGGTGACTACCCCTCACTCCGTCCCCTTCAGTCAGTGTGTTGCTGGGTTGGTAAGATGGTGACTACCCCTCACTCCATCCCCTTCAGTCAGTGTGTTGCTGGGCTGGTAAGATGGTGACTACCCCTCTCTCCATTCCCTTTAGTCAGTGTGTTGCTGGGCTGGTAAGATGGTGACTACCCCTCACTCCATCCCCTTTAGTCAGTGTGTTGCTGGGTTGGTAAGATGGTGACTACCCCTCACTCCATCCCCTTCAGTCAGTGTGTTGGTAAGATGGTGACTACCCCTCACTCCATCCCCTTTAGTCAGTGTGTTGGTGGGTTGGTAAGATAGTGACTACCCCTCACTCCATTCCCTTCAGTCAGTGTGTTGGTGGGTTGGTAAGATGGTGACTACCCCTCACTCCATCCCCTTTAGTCAGTGTGTTGCTGGGTTGGTAAGATGGTGACTACCCCTCACTCCATCCCCTTTAGTCAGTGTGTTGCTGGGTTGGTAAGATGGTGACTACCCCTCACTCCATCCCCTTTAGTCAGTGTGTTGCTGGGTTGGTAAGATAGTGACTACCCCTCACTCCATCCCCTTTAGTCAGTGTGTTGGTAAGATGGTGACTACCCCTCACTCCATCCCCTTTAGTCAGTGTGTTGCTGGGTTGGTAAGATAGTGACTACCCCTCACTCCATCCCCTTTAGTCAGTGTGTTGCTGGGCTGGTAAGATAGTGACTACCCCTCACTCCATCCCCTTTAGTCAGTGTGTTGGTAAGATGGTGACTACCCCTCACTCCATCCCCTTTAGTCAGTGTGTTGCTGGGCTAGTAAGATAGTGACTACCCCTCACTCCATCCCCTTTAGTCAGTGTGTTGGTAAGATAGTGACTACCCCTCACTCCATCCCCTTTAGTCAGTGTGTTGGTAAGATGGTGACTACCCCTCACTCCATCCCCTTTAGTCAGTGTGTTGGTAAGATGGTGACTACCCCTCACTCCATCCCCTTTAGTCAGTGTGTTGGTAAGAGGGTGACTACCCCTCACTCCATCCCCTTCAGTCAGTGTGTTGGTAAGATGGTGACTACCCCTCACTCCATCCCCTTTAGTCAGTGTGTTGGTAAGAGGGTGACTACCCCTCACTCCATCCCCTTTAGTCAGTGTGTTGCTGGGCTGGTAAGATGGTGACTACCCCTCACTCCATCCCCTTTAGTCAGTGTGTTGCTGGGTTGGTAAGATGGTGACTACCCCTCACTCCATCCCCTTTAGTCAGTGTGTTGCTGGGTTGGTAAGATGGTGACTACCCCTCACTCCATCCCCTTTAGTCAGTGTGTTGGTAAGAGGGTGACTACCCCTCACTCCATCCCCTTTAGTCAGTGTGTTGCTGGGCTGGTAAGATGGTGACTACCCCTCACTCCATCCCCTTTAGTCAGTGTGTTGCTGGGTTGGTAAGATGGTGACTACCCCTCACTCCGTCCCCTTCAGTCAGTGTGTTGCTGGGTTGGTAAGATGGTGACTACCCCTCACTCCATCCCCTTTAGTCAGTGTGTTGCTGGGTTGGTAAGATGGTGACTACCCCTCACTCCATCCCCTTTAGTCAGTGTGTTGCTGGGTTGGTAAGATGGTGACTACCCCTCACTCCATCCCCTTTAGTCAGTGTGTTGGTAAGAGGGTGACTACCCCTCACTCCATCCCCTTTAGTCAGTGTGTTGCTGGGCTGGTAAGATGGTGACTACCCCTCACTCCATCCCCTTTAGTCAGTGTGTTGCTGGGCTGGTAAGATGGTGACTACCCCTCACTCCATCCCCTTTAGTCAGTGTGTTGCTGGGCTGGTAAGATGGTGACTACCCCTCACTCCATCCCCTTTAGTCAGTGTGTTGCTGGGCTGGTAAGATGGTGACTACCCCTCACTCCATCCCCTTTAGTCAGTGTGTTGCTGGGCTGGTAAGATGGTGACTACCCCTCACTCCATCCCCTTTAGTCAGTGTGTTGCTGGGCTGGTAAGATGGTGACTACCCCTCACTCCATCCCCTTTAGTCAGTGTGTTGCTGGGCTGGTAAGATGGTGACTACCCCTCACTCCATCCCCTTTAGTCAGTGTGTTGCTGGGCTGGTAAGATGGTGACTACCCCTCACTCCATCCCCTTTAGTCAGTGTGTTGCTGGGCTGGTAAGATGGTGACTACCCCTCACTCCATCCCCTTTAGTCAGTGTGTTGGTAAGAGGGTGACTACCCCTCACTCCATCCCCTTTAGTCAGTGTGTTGCTGGGCTGGTAAGATAGTGACTACCCCTCACTCCATCCCCTTTAGTCAGTGTGTTGGTAAGATGGTGACTACCCCTCACTCCATCCCCTTTAGTCAGTGTGTTGGTAAGATGGTAACTACCCCTCACTCCATCCCCTTTAGTCAGTGTGTTGGTAAGAGGGTGACTACCCCTCACTCCATCCCCTTCAGTCAGTGTGTTGGTAAGATGGTGACTACCCCTCACTCCATCCCCTTTAGTCAGTGTGTTGGTAAGAGGGTGACTACCCCTCACTCCATCCCCTTTAGTCAGTGTGTTGCTGGGCTGGTAAGATGGTGACTACCCCTCACTCATCCCCTTTAGTCAGTGTGTTGCTGGGTTGGTAAGATGGTGACTACCCCTCACTCCATCCCCTTTAGTCAGTGTGTTGCTGGGTTGGTAAGATGGTGACTACCCCTCACTCCATCCCCTTTAGTCAGTGTGTTGGTAAGAGGGTGACTACCCCTCACTCCATCCCCTTTAGTCAGTGTGTTGCTGGGCTGGTAAGATGGTGACTACCCCTCACTCCATCCCCTTTAGTCAGTGTGTTGCTGGGTTGGTAAGATGGTGACTACCCCTCACTCCGTCCCCTTCAGTCAGTGTGTTGCTGGGTTGGTAAGATGGTGACTACCCCTCACTCCATCCCCTTTAGTCAGTGTGTTGCTGGGTTGGTAAGATGGTGACTACCCCTCACTCCATCCCCTTTAGTCAGTGTGTTGCTGGGTTGGTAAGATGGTGACTACCCCTCACTCCATCCCCTTTAGTCAGTGTGTTGGTAAGAGGGTGACTACCCCTCACTCCATCCCCTTTAGTCAGTGTGTTGCTGGGCTGGTAAGATGGTGACTACCCCTCACTCCATCCCCTTTAGTCAGTGTGTTGCTGGGTTGGTAAGATGGTGACTACCCCTCACTCCGTCCCCTTCAGTCAGTGTGTTGCTGGGTTGGTAAGATGGTGACTACCCCTCACTCCATCCCCTTCAGTCAGTGTGTTGCTGGGCTGGTAAGATGGTGACTACCCCTCACTCCATTCCCTTTAGTCAGTGTGTTGCTGGGCTGGTAAGATGGTGACTACCCCTCACTCCATTCCCTTTAGTCAGTGTGTTGCTGGGCTGGTAAGATGGTGACTACCCCTCACTCCATCCCCTTTAGTCAGTGTGTTGCTGGGCTGGTAAGATGGTGACTACCCCTCACTCCATCCCCTTTAGTCAGTGTGTTGCTGGGCTGGTAAGATGGTGACTACCCCTCACTCCATTCCCTTTAGTCAGTGTGTTGCTGGGCTGGTAAGATGGTGACTACCCCTCACTCCATTCCCTTTAGTCAGTGTGTTGCTGGGCTGGTAAGATGGTGACTACCCCTCACTCCATCCCCTTTAGTCAGTGTGTTGCTGGGCTGGTAAGATGGTGACTACCCCTCACTCCATCCCCTTTAGTCAGTGTGTTGCTGGGCTGGTAAGATGGTGACTACCCCTCACTCCATCCCCTTTAGTCAGTGTGTTGCTGGGCTGGTAAGATGGTGACTACCCCTCACTCCATCCCCTTTAGTCAGTGTGTTGCTGGGCTGGTAAGATGGTGACTACCCCTCACTCCATCCCCTTTAGTCAGTGTGTTGCTGGGCTGGTAAGATGGTGACTACCCCTCACTCCATCCCCTTTAGTCAGTGTGTTGGTAAGAGGGTGACTACCCCTCACTCCATCCCCTTTAGTCAGTGTGTTGCTGGGCTGGTAAGATAGTGACTACCCCTCACTCCATCCCCTTTAGTCAGTGTGTTGGTAAGATGGTGACTACCCCTCACTCCATCCCCTTTAGTCAGTGTGTTGGTAAGATGGTAACTACCCCTCACTCCATCCCCTTTAGTCAGTGTGTTGGTAAGAGGGTGACTACCCCTCACTCCATCCCCTTCAGTCAGTGTGTTGGTAAGATGGTGACTACCCCTCACTCCATCCCCTTTAGTCAGTGTGTTGGTAAGAGGGTGACTACCCCTCACTCCATCCCCTTTAGTCAGTGTGTTGCTGGGCTGGTAAGATGGTGACTACCCCTCACTCATCCCCTTTAGTCAGTGTGTTGCTGGGTTGGTAAGATGGTGACTACCCCTCACTCCATCCCCTTTAGTCAGTGTGTTGCTGGGTTGGTAAGATGGTGACTACCCCTCACTCCATCCCCTTTAGTCAGTGTGTTGGTAAGAGGGTGACTACCCCTCACTCCATCCCCTTTAGTCAGTGTGTTGCTGGGCTGGTAAGATGGTGACTACCCCTCACTCCATCCCCTTTAGTCAGTGTGTTGCTGGGTTGGTAAGATGGTGACTACCCCTCACTCCGTCCCCTTCAGTCAGTGTGTTGCTGGGTTGGTAAGATGGTGACTACCCCTCACTCCATCCCCTTTAGTCAGTGTGTTGCTGGGTTGGTAAGATGGTGACTACCCCTCACTCCATCCCCTTTAGTCAGTGTGTTGCTGGGTTGGTAAGATGGTGACTACCCCTCACTCCATCCCCTTTAGTCAGTGTGTTGGTAAGAGGGTGACTACCCCTCACTCCATCCCCTTTAGTCAGTGTGTTGCTGGGCTGGTAAGATGGTGACTACCCCTCACTCCATCCCCTTTAGTCAGTGTGTTGCTGGGTTGGTAAGATGGTGACTACCCCTCACTCCGTCCCCTTCAGTCAGTGTGTTGCTGGGTTGGTAAGATGGTGACTACCCCTCACTCCATCCCCTTCAGTCAGTGTGTTGCTGGGCTGGTAAGATGGTGACTACCCCTCACTCCATTCCCTTTAGTCAGTGTGTTGCTGGGCTGGTAAGATGGTGACTACCCCTCACTCCATTCCCTTTAGTCAGTGTGTTGCTGGGCTGGTAAGATGGTGACTACCCCTCACTCCATCCCCTTTAGTCAGTGTGTTGCTGGGCTGGTAAGATGGTGACTACCCCTCACTCCATCCCCTTTAGTCAGTGTGTTGCTGGGCTGGTAAGATGGTGACTACCCCTCACTCCATTCCCTTTAGTCAGTGTGTTGCTGGGCTGGTAAGATGGTGACTACCCCTCACTCCATTCCCTTTAGTCAGTGTGTTGCTGGGCTGGTAAGATGGTGACTACCCCTCACTCCATCCCCTTTAGTCAGTGTGTTGCTGGGCTGGTAAGATGGTGACTACCCCTCACTCCATCCCCTTTAGTCAGTGTGTTGCTGGGCTGGTAAGATGGTGACTACCCCTCACTCCATCCCCTTTAGTCAGTGTGTTGCTGGGCTGGTAAGATGGTGACTACCCCTCACTCCATCCCCTTTAGTCAGTGTGTTGCTGGGCTGGTAAGATGGTGACTACCCCTCACTCCATCCCCTTTAGTCAGTGTGTTGCTGGGCTGGTAAGATGGTGACTACCCCTCACTCCATCCCCTTTAGTCAGTGTGTTGCTGGGCTGGTAAGATGGTGACTACCCCTCACTCCATCCCCTTTAGTCAGTGTGTTGCTGGGCTGGTAAGATGGTGACTACCCCTCACTCCATCCCCTTTAGTCAGTGTGTTGCTGGGCTGGTAAGATGGTGACTACCCCTCACTCCATCCCCTTTAGTCAGTGTGTTGGTAAGAGGGTGACTACCCCTCACTCCATCCCCTTTAGTCAGTGTGTTGCTGGGCTGGTAAGATGGTGACTACCCCTCACTCCATCCCCTTTAGTCAGTGTGTTGCTGGGTTGGTAAGATGGTGACTACCCCTCACTCCGTCCCCTTCAGTCAGTGTGTTGCTGGGTTGGTAAGATGGTGACTACCCCTCACTCCATCCCCTTTAGTCAGTGTGTTGCTGGGTTGGTAAGATGGTGACTACCCCTCACTCCATCCCCTTTAGTCAGTGTGTTGGTAAGAGGGTGACTACCCCTCACTCCATCCCCTTTAGTCAGTGTGTTGCTGGGCTGGTAAGATGGTGACTACCCCTCACTCCATCCCCTTTAGTCAGTGTGTTGCTGGGTTGGTAAGATGGTGACTACCCCTCACTCCGTCCCCTTCAGTCAGTGTGTTGCTGGGTTGGTAAGATGGTGACTACCCCTCACTCCATCCCCTTTAGTCAGTGTGTTGCTGGGTTGGTAAGATGGTGACTACCCCTCACTCCATCCCCTTTAGTCAGTGTGTTGCTGGGTTGGTAAGATGGTGACTACCCCTCACTCCATCCCCTTTAGTCAGTGTGTTGGTAAGAGGGTGACTACCCCTCACTCCATCCCCTTTAGTCAGTGTGTTGCTGGGCTGGTAAGATGGTGACTACCCCTCACTCCATCCCCTTTAGTCAGTGTGTTGCTGGGTTGGTAAGATGGTGACTACCCCTCACTCCGTCCCCTTCAGTCAGTGTGTTGCTGGGTTGGTAAGATGGTGACTACCCCTCACTCCATCCCCTTCAGTCAGTGTGTTGCTGGGCTGGTAAGATGGTGACTACCCCTCACTCCATTCCCTTTAGTCAGTGTGTTGCTGGGCTGGTAAGATGGTGACTACCCCTCACTCCATCCCCTTTAGTCAGTGTGTTGCTGGGTTGGTAAGATGGTGACTACCCCTCACTCCGTCCCCTTCAGTCAGTGTGTTGCTGGGTTGGTAAGATGGTGACTACCCCTCACTCCATCCCCTTTAGTCAGTGTGTTGCTGGGCTGGTAAGATGGTGACTACCCCTCACTCCATCCCCTTTAGTCAGTGTGTTGCTGGGTTGGTAAGATGGTGACTACCCCTCACTCCGTCCCCTTCAGTCAGTGTGTTGCTGGGTTGGTAAGATGGTGACTACCCCTCACTCCATCCCCTTTAGTCAGTGTGTTGCTGGGTTGGTAAGATGGTGACTACCCCTCACTCCATCCCCTTTAGTCAGTGTGTTGGTAAGAGGGTGACTACCCCTCACTCCATCCCCTTTAGTCAGTGTGTTGCTGGGCTGGTAAGATGGTGACTACCCCTCACTCCATCCCCTTTAGTCAGTGTGTTGCTGGGTTGGTAAGATGGTGACTACCCCTCACTCCGTCCCCTTCAGTCAGTGTGTTGCTGGGTTGGTAAGATGGTGACTACCCCTCACTCCATCCCCTTTAGTCAGTGTGTTGCTGGGTTGGTAAGATGGTGACTACCCCTCACTCCATCCCCTTTAGTCAGTGTGTTGCTGGGTTGGTAAGATGGTGACTACCCCTCACTCCATCCCCTTTAGTCAGTGTGTTGGTAAGAGGGTGACTACCCCTCACTCCATCCCCTTTAGTCAGTGTGTTGCTGGGCTGGTAAGATGGTGACTACCCCTCACTCCATCCCCTTTAGTCAGTGTGTTGCTGGGTTGGTAAGATGGTGACTACCCCTCACTCCGTCCCCTTCAGTCAGTGTGTTGCTGGGTTGGTAAGATGGTGACTACCCCTCACTCCATCCCCTTCAGTCAGTGTGTTGCTGGGCTGGTAAGATGGTGACTACCCCTCACTCCATTCCCTTTAGTCAGTGTGTTGCTGGGCTGGTAAGATGGTGACTACCCCTCACTCCATTCCCTTTAGTCAGTGTGTTGCTGGGCTGGTAAGATGGTGACTACCCCTCACTCCATCCCCTTTAGTCAGTGTGTTGCTGGGCTGGTAAGATGGTGACTACCCCTCACTCCATCCCCTTTAGTCAGTGTGTTGCTGGGCTGGTAAGATGGTGACTACCCCTCACTCCATCCCCTTTAGTCAGTGTGTTGCTGGGCTGGGAAGATGGTGACTACCCCTCACTCCATCCCCTTTAGTCAGTGTGTTGCTGGGCTGGTAAGATGGTGACTACCCCTCACTCCATCCCCTTTAGTCAGTGTGTTGCTGGGCTGGTAAGATGGTGACTACCCCTCACTCCATCCCCTTTAGTCAGTGTGTTGCTGGGCTGGTAAGATGGTGACTACCCCTCACTCCATCCCCTTTAGTCAGTGTGTTGCTGGGCTGGTAAGATGGTGACTACCCCTCACTCCATCCCCTTTAGTCAGTGTGTTGCTGGGCTGGTAAGATGGTGACTACCCCTCACTCCATCCCCTTTAGTCAGTGTGTTGCTGGGCTGGTAAGATGGTGACTACCCCTCACTCCATCCCCTTTAGTCAGTGTGTTGGTAAGAGGGTGACTACCCCTCACTCCATCCCCTTTAGTCAGTGTGTTGCTGGGCTGGTAAGATGGTGACTACCCCTCACTCCATCCCCTTTAGTCAGTGTGTTGCTGGGTTGGTAAGATGGTGACTACCCCTCACTCCGTCCCCTTCAGTCAGTGTGTTGCTGGGTTGGTAAGATGGTGACTACCCCTCACTCCATCCCCTTTAGTCAGTGTGTTGCTGGGTTGGTAAGATGGTGACTACCCCTCACTCCATCCCCTTTAGTCAGTGTGTTGCTGGGTTGGTAAGATGGTGACTACCCCTCAATCCATTCACTTCAGTCAGTGTGTTGCTGGGCTGGTAAGATGGTGACTACCCCTCACTCCATTCCCTTCAGTCAGTGTGTTGCTGGGCTGGGTAGTTTGTCCAGCAGAGGGCAGAGTGGTCCCACTTATCAACTGTTGAGAATTATGACCTCTCAGTACTGAAGAATCCCTGTTTCCCCAGAGGACCCCCCCCCCCCCTCTCTCTCTCTCTCTCTCTCTGTGTGCTAACACCAGTCGGTCACTCCCCTAAGGTGTCAACAGTACAGACACTCTGTAACCCAGAGGACATCTCCAGTATACATCTGGACACGATCATGTCTGTGGTCATTAATAGTCTGGACATGTCAGCTGTAGACACAAAAATAATTCTGAGTGTATTCATTGAGGCTGGCCATTAGGAAGGCACATGACTCCACAGCTGCCTTTGTTTGGCTATAATGAGAGGCAGGACTCCAGTAAAGAGGGGTTTTGAGAGACGGCCCAGAGGAGAGGAGGGGGAAGGTGATGGGATAAAAGTGAGGGAAGAGGAAGGGGTTGAGGTAGACTGGAAGACTACAGAGATAATTACCCTCACCAGTCTGCCAAGAGCCCCTTAAAATTGGTGTGTGGTTGTGTGTGTTTGACTACATGACTTTGTTTGCGTGTTTTAATAGAGTTCAAAATAAATGTTTGGGAAACATTAAGACTTTCCCCATGCTGCTGTTTGACCCACATACAGAGACATGATACACACACCTTCTTACACTCTAATGCTTCTACTGCCCAGCCTGTCTCATCAACTTGGTTGTAGCTTATAAGAGCCCCCCCCCCCCCCCTTTCTCTCTGTAGGATCTGTTGTTGTTGGGGGCCACAGCTATAGAGGACCGTCTCCAGGCAGGGGTCCCTGAGACCATCGCTACTCTGATGAAGGCCGACATCAAGATCTGGGTCCTCACCGGAGACAAACAGGAGACCGCCATCAACATAGGTGAGAGCGAGAGGTGCATGGAGGGAGAGAGAGCGAGAGGTGCATGGAGGGAGAGAGAGCGAGAGGTGCGTGGAGGGAGAGAGAGCGAGAGGTGCATGGAGGGAGAGAGAGCGAGAGGTGCATGGAGGGAGAGAGAGCGAGAGGTGCATGGAGGGAGAGAGAGAGCGAGAGGTGCATGGAGGGAGAGAGAGCGAGCGAGAGGTGCATGGAGAGAGAGAGAGCGAGCGAGAGGTGCATGGAGGGAGAGAGAGAGAGCGAGCGAGAGGTGCATGGAGGGAGAGAGAGAGAGCGAGAGGTGCATGGAGGGAGAGAGAGAGAGCGAGAGGTGCATGGAGGGAGAGAGAGAGAGCGAGAGGTGCATGGAGGGAGAGAGAGAGAGCGAGAGGTGCATGGAGGGAGAGAGAGAGAGCGAGAGGTGCATGGAGGGAGAGAGAGAGCGAGAGGTGCATGGAGGGAGAGAGAGAGAGCGAGAGGTGCATGGAGGGAGAGAGAGAGAGAGAGCGAGAGGTGCATGGAGGGAGAGAGAGAGAGAGAGCGAGAGGTGCATGGAGAGAGAGAGAGAGCGAGAGGTGCATGGAGGGAGAGAGAGAGAGAGAGCGAGAGGTGCATGGAGGGAGGGAGGGAGAGAGAGCGAGAGGTGCATGGAGGGAGGGAGGGAGAGAGAGCGAGAGGTGCATGGAGGGAGGGAGAGAGAGAGAGCGAGAGGTGCATGGAGGGAGGGAGGGAGAGAGAGCGAGAGGTGCATGGAGGGAGGGAGGGAGAGAGAGCGAGAGGTGCATGGAGGGAGGGAGAGAGAGATGTCTCTTTCTGTGCTGAATCTGGTATTGTATTCTCTGTCTCAGGCTACTCCTGTCGTCTGGTGACCCACGGCATGTCCCTCCTCATCGTCAACGAGGACTCACTGGATGTGAGTTCATCTTCCTCACCTCTTCCACCCAGCCATCTCCTCATCTTCCACTCCCTCCTCCCTCTCCACTTTGGGTCTGTGTGGGCTCTAGAGTGTTACCGTGGGAATCGGGGTGTGGCAGAGTAGAGATTGGTGTGTGTCTCTTTGTCTGCTCACAGGTGGAGGTAATTAAGGTGTCTGGTGTCTTCCTGGAGAAAGAGATGAAAGACACATAGTGCTGTATCGCTTTCTCTCCTCTCATCCCGGTCTCTCACACACACACACACACACACACACACACACACACACACACACACACACACACACACACACACACACACACACACACACACACACACACACACACACACACACACACACACACACACACACACACACGTTGGCATAGGAGACACTCTATAGAACACAGAATGCTCTGGTCAGATTCCATTTCAACCTGTGAATTAGGCTGGCTGAGTTGAGGGTCTGTGTTTGTTGTTTTCATGTAGAGTCTGCTGATTCTAAGTGGCTGGATTACTGTCATGTGAGAATAAACACACACTCCGTCTCAGCAGTGGTGTAAAGTACTTAAGTAGAAATACTTTGAAGTACTATTTAAGTATTTTTTTTGTTATCTTTACTTTACTATTTATATTTTTGACAACTTTTACTTCAGTACATTCCTTAAGAAAATAATGTACTTTTTACTCCATACATTTTCCCTGACACCCAAAAGTACATTTTGAATACGTAACAGGATAGGAAAATGGTCTAATTCACACTTATCAGGAGAACATCCCTGGTCATCCCTACTGCCTCTGATCTGGCAGACTCACTAATCACACACGTTTCATTTGTAAATGATGTCTGAGTGTTGGAGTGTGCCCCTGGCTTTCCACAAACTAAAAAAAACAAGAAAATGGTGCCCTCTGGTTTGCAAAATTAAAAGCAATTTGAAATGATTTATACTTTTACTTTTGATATTTAAGTATATTTAAAAACAAATGTATTTAGACTTTTATGCAAGTAGTATTTTTTATTTATTTGACCTTTATTTAACTAGGCAAGTCAGTTAAGAACAAATTCTTCTTTTCAATGACGGCCTAGGAACACTGGGTTAACAGTCAGCTCGGGGATTCGATCTGGCAACCTTTCAGTTACTAGTCCAACGCTCGAACCACTAGGCTACCTGCCGCCCTATTTTACTGGGTGACTTTTACTTAAGTCATTTTCTAATAAGGGATCTTTACTGTTAAGTATGACAATTGGGTATTTTTTTCCACCAATGCGGCACAGTCTGCATGTTTTAGTGGAGTTAATTTGTCTGTTAGACAGATAGTCTGCAGATGGCAGACAGGGTTACAGCCTCTACACTCCATTGTGTCTCAGACTGTGTGTACGAAGAGGGATGTGTACTGATGTATAGGTAGAGAATGTGTGTGTGTGTGTGTGTGTGTAGGTAGTGTGTGTGTGGGTGGGTGGGTGGGTAGAGTGTGGCTAGGGAAAAGTACACACTTCCATAAGAGAATGAGAGGGAAAGGGAGACCGTTTTCCAGTTAAGTACAGTAAAATGCTTTTCTTGACAATGAGACCATTCAGTAGCACTGTAATTAGTCAGACTGAGTCTATTCAATTAAAACCTTAACTGACGTTAAGGGACCTCTCCAACGTAACATTCCTGTCACCCTGAAATTCAACCAATAATAGTTGGCTTTATTTCATCCCTCCTACTGTAAATATTGTTTTGTTGACTTAGTATATACTAATTCAAATATGCATTCTTGTAGCTTAATGTGAAGGATGATTGGGCCCTTACCTTGTTGTGTGTGTGTGTGTTGAGTGGGACTGAGTGCCCAGAGAGCTGTGGTGAGAGGACAGGCCCAGAGAGGTGTGGTGAGAGGACAGGCCCAGAGAGCCGTGGTGAGAGGACAGGCCCAGAGAGCTGTGGTGAGAGGACAGGCCCAGGGAGCTGTGGTGAGAGGACAGGCCCAGGGAGCTGTGGTGAGAGGACAGGCCCAGGGAGCTGTGGTGAGAGGACAGGCCCAGGGAGCTGTGGTGAGAGGACAGGCCCAGGGAGCTGTGGTGAGAGGACAGGCCCAGGGAGCTGTGGTGAGAGGACAGGCCCAGGGAGCTGTGGTGAGAGGACAGGCCCAGGGAGCTGTGGTGAGAGGACAGGCCCAGGGAGCTGTGGTGAGAGGACAGGCCCAGGGAGCTGTGGTGAGAGGACAGGCCCAGGGAGCTGTGGTGAGAGGACAGGCCCAGGGAGCTGTGGTGAGAGGACAGGTCACCACGGATGAAAGCAGGCAGACTTATCTCACATCACACTTAAAATAAGGTTAGGTTTGAGGTTCAGGTTAGAGCCACCACTGTGTGTGTAGCATGTATGTAACATGTGTAGGTGGGTGGGTTTGTGTTTGTTAGCGAGAGCAGGAGCAAATATATATGTATTATACAAATATAATTCCTAGGAGCGACATTGCAGTGTATCTCTTGTCCTAGTTTACCACTCCTTCTCCTACCCCTGCTTTTTTCACTTTGTTTCTTTAGTTTTTCGGAGGTGAGGCTCATCTCTGTTGATCTTGTGGTTGGTAGTCAGGCGGATGTCTCCCTCCCTCCTCTCTTTTCTTCCCCCTTTCCATGTCTCCTTCACGCTGCTATCTATACATCTGTCAGCAACCCCTCTGTACACAGGAAGAGACGTGTGTTTGTGTTTTATGTGCGAGATAAACATCTGGAGGTAAAAGGGAGAGAAAAAGTGAAATAGATTAAGAGAGAGAGAAAGAGGGAGGGGAACTGACGAGAGGGAGCAAGAAAGGGAGGTAGAGGTACTGGAGAGAGAGGAAGAGGTCCCAGACAGAGGGGTAGAGGTCCCAGACAGAGGGGTAGAGGTCCCAGACAGAGGGGTAGAGGTCCCAGACAGAGGGGTAGAGGTCCCAGACAGAGGGGTAGAGGTCCCAGACAGAGGGGTAGAGGTCCCAGACAGAGGGGTAGAGGTGCTGGAGAGAGGGGTAGAGGTGCTGGAGAGAGGGGTAGAGGTACTGGAGAGAGGGGTAGAGGTACTGGAGAGAGGGGTAGAGGTACTGGAGAGAGGGATATATGAAGCCATCTGAGGGTGATGAGTGAGGAGGGAAATGTGATCTCCTTTTGGTGCTCCCTTTCGTCAAAACAAACCCTCTTAGCAATGCCTCCTGGGTAAACATGGCGGCCTGTGACGGTTACACAGTGACAGGTCCACCTGTCACCTTTATATCAAATATATCACACACACCAGTCTTTACAGTAGAGGTGGTGGCTTTTACAGATCAGGCTCATAGTGTTGGATATACATTTCATCAATCTTACCCACAACCCCCCTCTGTCCTGTCACACCGCCCGCATTACAAGTCAAACACAAACCTCTTCACTGTGCTGCTCATTAATCATCACACGCACACTACATAGCCAAAAGTATGTGGACACCTGCTCGTCGAACATCTCATTCCAAAATCATGGGCATTAATACATAGTTGGTCCCCCTTTTGCTGCTATAACAGCCTCCACTCTTCTGGAAAGGCTTTCCCCTAGATGTTGGAACATTGCTGCGGGGACTTGCTTCCATTCAGTCACGAGCATTAGTGAGGTTGGGCGCTGATGTTGGGCGATTTGGCCTGGCTCGCAGTCGGCGTTCCAATTCATCCCAAAGGTGTTTGATGGGGTTGAGCAAAGCGTCAGTCAAGTTCTTCCACACCGATCTCGACAAACCATTTCTGTATGGACCTGGCTTTGTGCACAGGGGCATTGTCATGCTGAAACAGGAAAGGGCCTTCCCCAAACTGTTGCCACAAAGTTGGAAGCACAGAATTGTCTAGAATGTCATTGTATGCTGTAGCGTTAAGATTTCCCTTCTCTGGAACTATGGGGCCTAGCCCGAAACAGAGAACTCATTTTCACTGCTCCAGAGTCCTGTGGCGGTGAGCTTTACACCACTCCAGCAGACGCTTGGCATTGCACATGGTGATCCTAGGCTTGTGTATGGCTGCTCGGCCATGGAAACCCATTTCATGAAGTTCCCGACGAACAGTTCTTGTGCTGACGTTGCTTCTAGAGACAGTTTGGACCTTCGGTAGTGAGTGTTGGAACCAAGGACAGACAATTTTTTACGCGCTACGCACTTCACTACTCGGCGGTCCTATTCTGGGAGCTTGTGCGGCCTACCACTTTGCGGCTGAGCCATTGTTGCTCCTAGATGTTTCCACTTCACAATAACAACACTTACAGTTGAGTGGGGAAGATCTAGCTGGGCAGAAATTTGACGAACTGACTTGTTGGAAAGGTGGCATCCTATGACGGTGCCATGTTGAAAGTCACTGAGCTCTTCAGTAAGGCCATTCTACTGCCAATGTTTGTCTATGGAGAATGCATGGCTGTGTTCTCGATTTTATACACCCGTCAGCAGCGGGTGTGGCTGACATACTTCTCACCATGTGGATAAAACACTTCTCTCTTTGATAAAGACACTATGTAGTCACTTGTATAGTCTCACTATTTATGGTCAAAGTTTATACCAGCCTTGTGTGTGTGTGTGTCTGCAGGGGGAGTGTGTGTGGGTCTGTCAGGCAGGGGGTGTTTGTACAGATGCTTGGCTGATAATTAAGCGCTGTATTAAATCTCACTGGTGACAGAATCTGCACTTCAGATATGAGCGTGTCTATCTCCTCCCCCCTCTCTCACCTACCCTCCCCTTTTTACTCATTCACCCACCCTCCCACATGCTAACCATACCCCCCATATACCCCCTCACACATACTAACCATACCCCCCATATACCCCCTCACACATGCTAACCATACCCCCCATATACCCCCTCACACATACTAACCATACCCCCCATATACCCCCTCACACATACTAACCATACCCCCCATATACCCCCTCCCACATACTAACCATACCCCCCATATACCCCCTCCCACATACTAACCATACCCTCCATATACCCCCTCCCACATACTAACCATACCCCCCCTCCCACATACTAACCATACCCCCCATATACCCCCTCCCACATACTAACCATATACCCCCTCCCACATACTAACCATACCCCCCCTCCCACATACTAACCATACCCCCCATATACCCCCTCCCACATACTAACCATACCCCCCATATACCCCCTCCCACATACTAACCATACCCCCCATATACCCCCTCCCACATACTAACCATACCCCCCCTCCCACATATTAACCATACCCCCCATATACCCCCTCCCACATACTAACCATATACCCCCTCCCACATACTAACCATACCCCCCCTCCCACATACTAACCATACCCCCCATATACCCCCTCCCATATACTAACCATACCCCCTCCCACATACTAACCATACCCCCCATATACCCCCCTCCCACATACTAACCATACCCCCCATATACCCCCCCCCTCCCACATACTAACCATACCCCCCATATACCCCCCCTCCCACATACTAACCATACCCCCCATATACCCCCCCCTCCCACATACTAACCATACCCCCCATATACCCCCCCTCCCACATACTAACCATACCCCCCATACCCCCCCTCCCACATACTAACCATACCCCCATATACCCCCTCCCACATACTAACCATACCCCCCTCCCACATACTAACCATACCCCCCATATACCCCCTCCCACATACTAACCATACCCCCCATACCCCCCCTCCCACATACTAACCATACCCCCCATACCCCCCCTCCCACATACTAACCATACCCCCCATATATCCCCTCCCACATACTAACCATACCCCCCCTCCCACATACTAACCATACCCCCCCTCCCACATACTAACCATACCCCCCCTCCCACATACTAACCATACCCCCCATATACCCCCTCCCACATACTAACCATACCCACCCTCCCACATACTAACCATACCCCCCATACCCCCCCTCTCACATACTAACCATACCCCCCCTCCCACATACTAACCATACCCCCCATATACCCCCTCCCACATACTAACCATACCCCCCCTCCCACATACTAACCATACCCCCCATATACCCCCTCCCACATACTAACCATACCCCCCTCCTCCCCATTTACCCCTCCCACATACTAACCATACCCCCCTCCTCCCCATTTACCCCCTCCCACATACTAACCATACCCCCCATATACCCCCTCCCACATACTAACCATACCCCCCATATACCCCTTCCCACATACTAACCATACCCCCCCTCCCACATACTAACCATACCCCCCTCCTCCTCATATACCCCCTTCCCACATTTTATTTTATTTTACCATTATTTTACCAGGTAAGTTGACTGAGAACACATTCTCATTTGCAGCAACGACCTGGGGAATAGTTACAGGGGAGAGGAGGGGGATGAATGAGCCAATTGTAAACTGGGGATTTTTAGGTGGCCATGATGGTTTGAGGGCCAGATTGGGAATTTAGCCAGGACACCGGGGTTAACACCCCTACTCTTACAATAAGTGCCATGGGATCTTTAATGACGTCCGTCAGGACACCCGTTTAACGTCCCATCCGAAAGACGGCACCCTATACAGGACAGTGTCCCCAATCACTGCCCTGGGGCATTGGGATATTTTTTTTTTTAGACCAGAGGAAAGAGTGCCTCCTACTGGCCCTCCAACACCACTTCCAGCAGCATCTGGTCTCCCATCCAGGACCAACCCTGCTTAGCTTCAGAAGCAAGCCGGCAGTGGTATGCAGGGTGGTATGCTGCTGGCTTAAATGCAAACCATACCCCCCATATACCCCCTCCCACATACTAACCATACCCCCCATATACCCCCCTCCCACATGCTAACCATACCCCCCATATACCCCCTCCCACATACTAACCATACCCCCCCTCCCACATACTAACCATACCCCCCATATACCCCCCTCCCACATGCTAACCATACCCCCTCCCACATACTAACCATATCCCCCTCCTCCTCATATACCCCCCTCCCACATAATAACCATACCCCCGAAATATCCCCTCCCACATACTAACCATACCCCCCCTCCCACATACTAACCATACCCCCCATATACCCCCTCCCACATACTAACCATACCCCCCTCCTCCTCATATACCCCCCTCCCACATACTAACCATACCCCCCATATACCCCCCTTCCACATACTAACCATACCCCCCCCATATACCCCCTCACACATACTAACCATACCCCCCCTCCCACATACTAACCATACCCCCCATATACCCCCTCCCACATACTAACCATACCCCCCATATACCCCCCTTCCACATACTAACCATACCCCCCATATACCCCCTCCCACATACTAACCATACCCCCCCTCCCACATACTAACCATACCCCCCATATACCCCCTCCCACATACTAACCATACCCCCCATATACCCCCCTTCCACATACTAACCATACCCCCCATATACCCCCTCCCACATACTAACCATACCCCCCCTCCCACATACTAACCATACCCCCCATATACCCCCTCCCACATACTAACCATACCCCCCTCTCCCTCACATACCCCCCTCCTCCTCATATACCCCCCTCTCCCTCACATACCCCCCTCCCACATACTTACCATACCTCCCTCCCACATACTAACCAATACCCCCTCTCCCTCACATACCCTCACATACCCCCCCTCTCAACCTCCCCCTTACTCATTCTACTCTCACCTCACTGCCTCACTAACGTACCCCACTCCCTCATTCTCTCTTGCGTGTGCGTGTGCGTGTGTGTGTGTGTGTGTGTGTGTGCTGAGAGAAGGTGATCTGTGATATGTCACACCATCTGAACCTTTCTGCCCAGCTCTAAATATAAACCTGAGAAGATTCCACACAAGAGCCTGAGGGAAAGGTTTACAGCGTGTCTGCAAATGTGCACCTATGTGCAAGTGTGTGTGAATCTGTGTTCGAGCTTGTTCCCAGCGCAGATACATATGAAAAATAACATTTTGCTTGGAACTGAAAATGCCTTTACTGAGAGATCTGTCATTCGGTGACATGGAAAAATGTACAGTACTTGATTGCCCCCAAAAATAGGGAGTTATTTGTATGAGAGGAATTCATGCAGTGACTTCAGAGACGCTGGTTATTTTACAGTCTGCAGTATCTCTTAACTGTAGATATGCAGGACAATCCAAATGGTTAGTTTTACATTAAGAAAGATATGGGGTGTTAAAAGTTACATAAAGCAATGATGTATGATGATTTACAGTTTACTAATGACTGTTTGACATTGATTTCTAATCAGTTAATACGTGTTAGTTTCCGCTCTGTTAGCTAGTGTGTGTGCTTGTCTCTCTGCTGTGACAACTAGCAGTGGGTTATTAGCACCAACGTGTTAGGCCATTACACTGTTTGCTTCCAGTTGGACTCATTGAGGTGTGTGTGTGTGTGTGTGTGTGTGTGTGTGTGTGTGTGTGTGTGTGTGTGTGTGTGTGTGTGTGTGTGTGTGTGTGTGTGTGTGTGTGTGTGTGTGTGTGTGTGTGTGTGTGTGTGTGTGTGTGTGTGTGTGTGTGTGTGTGTGTGTGTGTGTGTGTGTGTGTGTGTGTGAGAAGCACAGTGTGTTGGTTGTTTGTTTTTTTTTCTTCTTTTTTTCTTAGGGGTGTTGGTTGTTGCTTGGGGAGTGTAATTGTGATGATGTAGGTAGGCTGTAATATCTCATGATATTGTGACGGCCCTCTACACCAAACTACCTCATAATAACAGTGTGACGGCCCCTCTACACCAAACTACCTCATAATAACAGTGTGACGGCCCCTCTACACCAAACTACCTCATAATAACAGTGTGACGGCCCCTCTACACCAAACTACCTCGTAATAACAGTGTGACGGCCCTCTACACCAAACTACCTCATAATAACAGTGTGACGGCCCCTATACACCAAACTACCTCGTAATAACAGTGTGACGGCCCCTATACACCAAACTACCTCATAATAACAGTGTGACGGCCCTCTACACCAAACTACCTCATAATAACAGAGTGACGGCCCTCTACACCAAACTACCTCATAATAACAGTGTGACGGCCCCTCTACACCAAACTACCTCATAATAACAGTGTGACGGCCCCTCTACACCAAACTACCTCATAACAACAGTGTGACGGCCCTCTACACCAAACTACCTCATAATAACAGTGTGACGGCCCCTCTACACCAAACTACCTCATAATAACAGTGTGACGGCCCCTCTACACCAAACTACCTCATAATAACAGTGTGACGGCCCTCTACACCAAACTACCTCATAATAACAGTGTGACGGCCCCTCTACACCAAACTACCTCATAATAACAGTGTGACGGCCCCTCTACACCAAACTACCTCATAATAACAGTGTGACGGCCCCTCTACACCAAACTACCTCATAATAACAGTGTGACGGCCCTCTACACCAAACTACCTCATAATAACAGTGTGACGGCCCCTATACACCAAACTACCTCATAATAACAGTGTGACGGCCCCTCTACACCAAACTACCTCATAATAACAGTGTGACGGCCCCTCTACACCAAACTACCTCATAATAACAGTGTGACGGCCCCTCTACACCAAACTACCTCATAATAACAGTGTGACGGCCCCTCTACACCAAACTACCTCATAATAACAGTGTGACGGCCCTCTACACCAAACTACCTCATAATAACAGAGTGACGGCCCCTCTACACCAAACTACCTCATAATAACAGAGTGACGGCCCTCTACACCAAACTACCTCATAATAACAGTGTGACGGCCCTCTACACCAAACTACCTCATAATAACAGTGTGACGGCCCCTCTACACCAAACTACCTCGTAATAACAGTGTGACGGCCCTCTACACCAAACTACCTCATAATAACAGAGTGACGGCCCCTCTACACCAAACTACCTCATAATAACAGAGTGACGGCCCCTATACACCAAACTACCTCATAATAACAGTGTGACGGCCCCTCTACACCAAACTACCTCATAATAACAGAGTGACGGCCCCTATACACCAAACTACCTCATAATAACAGTATGACGGCCCTCTACACCAAACTACCTCATAATAACAGTGTGACGGCCCCTATACACCAAACTACCTCATAATAACAGTGTGACGGCCCCTCTACACCAAACTACCTCATAATAACAGTGTGACGGCCCTCTACACCAAACTACCTCATAATAACAGTGTGACGGCCCCTCTACACCAAACTACCTCATAATAACAGTGTGACGGCCTTCTACACCAAACTACCTCATAATAACAGTGTGACGGCCCCTCTACACCAAACTACCTCATAATAACAGTGTGACGGCCCTCTACACCAAACTACCTCATAATAACAGTGTGACGGCCCTATACACCAAACTACCTCATAATAACAGTGTGACGGCCCTCTACACCAAACTACCTCATAATAACAGTGTGACGGCCCTCTACACCAAACTACCTCATAATAACAGTGTGACGGCCCCTATACACCAAACTACCTCATAATAACAGTGTGACGGCCCTCTACACCAAACTACCTCATAATAACAGTGTGACGGCCCTCTACACCAAACTACCTCATAATAACAGTGTGACGGCCCTCTACACCAAACTACCTCATAATAACAGTGTGACGGCCCCTCTACACCAAACTACCTCATAATAACAGTGTGACGGCCCCTATACACCAAACTACCTCATAATAACAGTGTGACGGCCCCTCTACACCAAACTACCTCATAATAACAGTGTGACGGCCCCTATACACCAAACTACCTCATAATAACAGTGTGACGGCCCCTCTACACCAAACTACCTCATAATAACAGTGTGACGGCCCTCTACACCAAACTACCTCATAATAACAGAGTGACGGCCCTCTACACCAAACTACCTCATAATAACAGAGTGACGGCCCCTCTACACCAAACTACCTCGTAATAACAGTGTGACGGCCCTCTACACCAAACTACCTCGTAATAACAGTGTGACGGCCCTCTACACCAAACTACCTCATAATAACAGAGTGACGGCCCCTATACACCAAACTACCTCATAATAACAGTGTGACGGCCCCTCTACACCAAACTACCTCATAATAACAGTGTGACGGCCCTCTACACCAAACTACCTCATAATAACAGTGTGACGGCCCTCTACACCAAACTACCTCATAATAACAGTGTGACGGCCCCTATACACCAAACTACCTCATAATAACAGAGTGACGGCCCCTATACACCAAACTACCTCATAATAACAGTGTGACGGCCCCTCTACACCAAACTACCTCGTAATAACAGAGTGACGGCCCCTCTACACCAAACTACCTCATAATAACAGTGTGACGGCCCTCTACACCAAACTACCTCATAATAACAGAGTGACGGCCCCTCTACACCAAACTACCTCATAATAACAGTGTGACGGCCCTCTACACCAAACTACCTCATAATAACAGTGTGACGGCCCCTATACACCAAACTACCTCATAATAACAGTGTGACGGCCCCTCTACACCAAACTACCTCATAATAACAGTGTGACGGCCCTCTACACCAAACTACCTCATAATAACAGAGTGACGGCCCCTCTACACCAAACTACCTCATAATAACAGTGTGACGGCCCCTCTACACCAAACTACCTCATAATAACAGTGTGACGGCCCTCTACACCAAACTACCTCATAATAACAGTGTGACGGCCCCTATACACCAAACTACCTCATAATAACAGAGTGACGGCCCCTATACACCAAACTACCTCATAACAGTGTGACGGCCCTCTACACCAAACTACCTCATAATAACAGTGTGACGGCCCCTATACACCAAACTACCTCATAATAACAGTGTGACGGCCCCTCTACACCAAACTACCTCATAATAACAGAGTGACGGCCCCTCTACACCAAACTACCTCATAATAACAGTGTGACGGCCCTCTACACCAAACTACCTCATAATAACAGTGTGACGGCCCTCTACACCAAACTACCTCATAATAACAGTGTGACGGCCCCTCTACACCAAACTACCTCATAATAACAGAGTGACGGCCCCTCTACACCAAACTACCTCATAATAACAGTGTGACGGCCCCTCTACACCAAACTACCTCATAATAACAGTGTGACGGCCCTCTACACCAAACTACCTCATAATAACAGAGTGACGGCCCCTCTACACCAAACTACCTCATAATAACAGAGTGACGGCCCCTCTACACCAAACTACCTCATAATAACAGTGTGACGGCCCCTCTACACCAAACTACCTCATAATAACAGTGTGACGGCCCCTCTACACCAAACTACCTCATAATAACAGAGTGACGGCCCCTCTACACCAAACTACCTCATAATAACAGAGTGACGGCCCCTCTACACCAAACTACCTCATAATAACAGAGTGACGGCCCCTCTACACCAAACTACCTCATAATAACAGAGTGACGGCCCCTCTACACCAAACTACCTCATAATAACAGTGTGACGGCCCCTCTACACCAAACTACCTCATAATAACAGTGTGACGGCCCTCTACACCAAACTACCTCATAACAACAGAGTGACGGCCCCTATACACCAAACTACCTCATAATAACAGTGTGACGGCCCCTATACACCAAACTACCTCATAATAACAGAGTGACGGCCCTCTACACCAAACTACCTCATAATAACAGTGTGACGGCCCCTCTACACCAAACTACCTCATAATAACAGTGTGACGGCCCCTCTACACCAAACTACCTCATAATAACAGTGTGACGGCCCCTCTACACCAAACTACCTCATAATAACAGTGTGACGGCCCTCTACACCAAACTACCTCATAATAACAGAGTGACGGCCCCTCTACACCAAACTACCTCATAATAACAGAGTGACGGCCCCTCTACACCAAACTACCTCATAATAACAGTGTGACGGCCCCTCTACACCAAACTACCTCATAATAACAGAGTGACGGCCCCTCTACACCAAACTACCTCATAATAACAGTGTGACGGCCCCTCTACACCAAACTACCTCATAATAACAGTGTGACGGCCCTCTACACCAAACTACCTCATAATAACAGTGTGACGGCCCTCTACACCAAACTACCTCGTAATAACAGTGTGACGGCCCTCTACACCAAACTACCTCGTAATAACAGAGTGACGGCCCTCTACACCAAACTACCTCGTAATAACAGTGTGACGGCCCTCTACACCAAACTACCTCATAATAACAGTGTGACGGCCCCTATACACCAAACTACCTCATAATAAGTGTGGGTGTTATTTGAAGTAATCCTGACGACAGGCACAAGGTTCTTCATTTTTCAATTGAGGTTCTTACCTAAAAATTGTTGAAGGTTAATTTATGAATGCCTCTGGATTAGAGCATCTACTATGTTAATAAAATGTACATTTATAGATTTATTTTATTTTTATTGTTTTGAGAAAATGTCATGTTTGTGTTTAATCTTTGATTCCCAGACTGAGGAGATTCCGCTGGGGCAGATGGATGGGACTTTATCTGACTGTGCCCCTAAACACAAGCACATGCTCACATTCTCACACAGTCACACACACACAGGGACTTTGATTTGCAGACCTCTGACAACTGGTAATATCCTTTTATTCTCTTTGTTTTACTCTCCCCTTGTTTGGGAGAAGGTAAATACAAACAGGACTTCTAGACTAGAAGAGAAACACAGTCCAAGGCTGAGAGAACAAGAGAGGAGATTTTTCAAGAGAGAGGAGCGACAGCACGTTGCTGGATCTGTGTGTGTATGTGGTGTGTGTGTGTGAGTGTATACATTTTGGAGGGAAGCAGGGGTGAAAAATAATGTTGGTCTGGGCGAAAGAAAGGGAGTGCGTGTGTGATTGGTGTGTAGTTTCTCCCACACTCTGGTCAGTTGACTGTCACGCCCTGGCCTTATTATTCTTTGTTTTCTTTATTATTTTAGTTAGGTCAGGGTGTGACATGGGTAATGTTTATGTTTTGTTGGTTTTGGGTGTTTATTTGGTAAAGGGGTTATGGGGTGTAGTAGATGGTTTTGTGTTGAGTGTATATGTCTAGCGTTGTCTATGTTGGTTAGTTATCTAGGAGAGTCTATGGTTACCTGAATGAGTTCCCAATTAGAGACAGCTGATTTCGGTTGTCTCTGATTGGGAGCCTTATTTAGGGTAGCCATAGGCTCTCATTGGTTGTGGGTAATTGTCTATGTAAGAACGTTAGTAGCCTGTATGTTTGTGCACAACGTTTGTAGCTTCACGGTCGTTTTGTTGTTTTGTTGTGTTGTTAAAGTGTTTTTGTGTCGTGTTCATCTTCGTGTTAAAATAAAAGAAGATGGCTTATTTTCCAAAAGCTGCATTTTGGTCCGTTAATCCTCCACACGATCGTGACATTGACAGAGGGGTCATATCAGATCACAGGGATGAGCTGGGGTCATCTGACTGGAAATAGTCCTGTCTTCTCTGTGGGTTCATTGAATCCATAAAGTCTGTATTCAAATCAGATTTGATTGCGGGCGTAGTGAAAGGCTTGTGTTCCTAGCTCCTACAGTGCAGTAGTATTTAACAATACACAACAATAACACAGGAATCTAAAAAGTAAAAGAATGGAATTTAGAAATATTACTACGATCAATGTTTGTGCCTGGGACTGTGGTTTTGACAGTCTACATCTATCTGACGTTATATACTGAACATTGTGAAAGTGTGTCTGTTTACAGTTTGAATGTACAGTGTATACATGTTCTGTAATCTGTGTGTGTGTGTGTGTGTGGATTAAGTATGTATCCTGTGTGTGTGTGTTCTCCTGTAAGTGTGTGTGGGCTGTGTGGTGTTGTGTGTCTGCCTGGCCACATGGTTCTCATTAGAGGCGATGGGATGTTTGTTTTCTCTATTAGTCTGCTCCTTTATTATCAACAACTCCTTCAAAACTGCCCCAAACTACAGCCCAATAAACAGGTCTAACAAACACAACCAGGACTGCATAAACTGTGTGTGTATGTATTTAAATGTGTGTTTCAGACTTCAGATTGTGTTGCTACTGATGTATAGAGGTTTATATTGCCCCAGGCAGCAACCTCATTAAGATATGGATATCTCCTTCTCCCTGCCTCACTCAGTCCTTCCCTTTCACAATATTGGCCTTTCTTTGTCCCTCTACTGTCTCACTCTCTCCTCTTTGTCCCTCTACTGTCTCATTCTCTCCTCTTTGTCCATCTACTGTCTCACTCTCTCCTCTTTGTCCCTCTACTGTCTCACTCTCTCCTCTTTGTCCCTCTACTGTCTCACTCTCTCCTCTTTGTCCCTCTACTGTCTCATTCTCACCTCTCTTTCTTCACTCTTTCTAAGTCCCTCCGGCCTGTTCATGTACGTGTAAGAAGTGTGTGTTTATTTTCGATTGTATACTTTTGCATCTCCATTTCTGCTTAAAACCTGTAGATGAAGAATATATCTGGTGTGTGTTGAACCCCGTCTTTCTCTTGCCCTCCCCAGGCAACACGGGCCACCCTGACAGCTCACTGTACGTCTCTGGGTGACTCTCTGGGGAAGGAGAATGAGTTGGCTCTGATCATCGATGGACAGACCCTGAAATACGCCCTGTCCTTCGAGCTCCGCCAAGCCTTCCTAGACCTCGCCCTGTCCTGCAAGGCCGTCATCTGCTGCAGGTAACAAACGCACTCGCACACACATCCTATTCTGCATCTGCTTCATGTAGGACACACACACAGAGAGGAAGGAGAGCGTTGGGCTTGGGGTGTGTGTTGGGCTTGGGGTGTGTGTTGGGCTTGGGGTGTGTGTTGGGCTTGGGGTGTGTGTTGGGCTTGGGGTGTGTGTTGGGCTTGGGGTGTGTGTTGGGCTTGGGGTGTGTGTTGGGCTTGGGGTGTGTGTTGGGCTTGGGGTGTGTGTTGGGCTTGGGGTGTGTGTTGGGCTTGGGGTGTGTGTTGAGCTTGGGGGGTGTGTGTTGAGCTTGGGGGGTGGGGGTGTGTGTTGAGCTTGGGGGGTGTGTGTTGAGCTTGGGGGGTGTGTGTTGAGCTTGGGGGATGTGTGTTGAGCTTGGGGGGGAGGTGTTGGGCTTGGGGGGGGGGGGGGTGTTGGGCTTGGGGGGGGGGGGTGTTGGGCTTGAGGGGTTGGGCTTGGTTGTGTGGGCTTGGGGGGGGGGGGTGTTGGGCTTGAGGGGTTGGGCTTGGTTGTGTGGGCTTGGGGGGGGGGTGTTGGGCTTTGGGGGGAGGTGTTGGGCTTGGGGGTGTGTTGGGCTTGGTGCTGACTATAAAGGATCTGTTTGTTTTTTAATAGTGTTAGTAAATGACTGTAGATCATAAAATCCTGGCATGGATCTCAGAGTGGTTAATGGAATACACCGCACCACATGGAAATGTCAAAGTCATGACTCACTTAATGCTATTATCCAACCGCACACACACACACACACACACATACAGTTGGAAGTCGGAAGTTTACATACACTTAGGTTGGAGTCCATTAAAACTCGTTTTTCAACCACTCCACAAATGTCTTGATAACAAACTATAGTTTTAGCAAGTCCGTTAGAACATCTACTTTGTGCATGACACAAGTAATTTTCCCAACAATTGTTTACAGACAGATTATTTCACTTATTCACTGTATCACAATTCCAGCGGGACAGAAGTTTACTGTGTCTTTAAACAGCTTGGAAAATTCCAGAAAAGGATGTCATGGCTTTAGAAGCTTCTGATGGGCTAATTGACATAATTTGAGTCAATTGGAGGTGTACCTGCGGATGTATTTCAAGGCCTACCTTCAAACTCAGTGCCTCTTTGCTTGACATCATGGGAAAATCAAAAGAAATCAGCCAAGACCTCCACAAAAGAAATTGTGGACCTCCACAAGTCTGGTTCATCCTTGGGAGCAATTTCCTGCAATAAAATGCAAATGAATTACTTAAAAATCATACAATGTGATTTTCTGGATTTTTGTTTTAGATTCCGTCTCTCACAGTTGAAGTGTACCTATGATAAAAATGACAGACCTCTACATGCTTTGTAAGTAGGAAAACCTGCAAAATCGGCAGTGTATCAAATACTTGTTCTCCCCACTGTAATATATACACTGCCTCTATCTGTCCCTTCATTCATACAATGTACTCTCAAAGTCTCCTAGAATATTTACATTCCCTTTTTTAGTCATGTTTCCACGTCAGACAGTTACGTGTGTGTGTGTGTGTGTGTGTGAGGAGGGAAGTAATTGACTCGCATAAAAGCCATATCCGGACTCGGGTCTCCAAGGCCTTACAAAATAGCTCCATTCCTCCCCCTCTTTTTGTTCCTCTGTTTTCTTCCTGCTCCCCCCCTGGCACTCTCGTGGTAGAGGTGGCTGTGATCCTCTCCTGCTGTTTGTGTGTATGTTATGGCTGTTGTATCATCTCTGCTGGGCTATCATTTATCAGCGAGAGAGGAGAGAGAGACCTATATCTGTGTGCTACCTATATCCCCACACTAGAATCCCCATACTTTAATGAAGACAGCTTCTCCATCCTGGAGGGGGAAATCAATAATTTCCAGGCCCAGGGACATGTACTAGTTTGAGGCGACCTAAATGCCACAACTGGACGAGAACCTGACACCCTCAGCACACAGGGACAAATACCTACCTGGAGGTGACAGCACTCCCTCCTTCATATGCCCCCCTAGGCACAACTATGACAACATAACCAACAAAAACTGGTCACAACTCCTGCAGCTCTGTCACATGCTGGGTATGTACATAGTCAATGGTAGGCTTCGAGGGGACTCCTACAGTAGGTACATCTATAGCTCATGTCTTGGCAGTAGTACTGTAGACTACTTTATTACTGACCTCTACTCAGAGTCTCTCAGAGCGTTCAGTCAGCCCACTGACACCCCTATCAGATCACAGCAAAATCACAGTCTACTTGAACAGAGCAATACTCAATCATGAGGCATCAAAGCCAAAAGAACTGAGATAATATTAAGAAATGCTATAGATGGAAGGAATGTAGTGTGGAAACCTACCAAAAACCAATTAGGCAACAACAAATTCAATCCCTTTTAGACAACTTGATGGACAAAACGTTCCACTGTAATAGTGAAGGTGTAAACTTGGCAGTAGAAAATCTAAACAGTATATTTGACCTCTCAGCTTCCCTATCAAATCTAAAAATGTCAAACAGAAAACCAAATAAAATGAATGACAAATGGTTTGATGAAGAATGCAAAAACCTAAGAAAGAAATTGAGAAACCTGTCCAACCAAAAAGATAGAGACCCAGAATACCTGAGTCTACGCCTTCACTATGGTGAATCACTGAAATAATACAGAAATACAGTACGGAAAAAGAAGGAACAGCATGTCAGAAATCAACTCAATGTAATTGAAGAATCCATAGACTCGAACCACTTCTGGGAAAATTGGAAAACACTAAACAAAAAACACGAAGCGTTATTCAATTCTTTAACATCATCCACAGCTCTGGCATCTTCCCCAATATTTGGAACCAAGGACTGATCACCCCAATCCACAAAAGTGGAAACAAATTTGACCCCAATACCTACCGTGGGATATGCGTTAACAGCAGACTCGTACATTTCCTCAGTGAAAACAATGTACTGAGCAAATGTCAAAATGGCTTTTTACCAAAATACCATATGACAGACCTCGTGTTCACCCTGCACACCCTATTTGACAAACAAACAAACCAAAACAAAGGCAGTCTTCTCATACTTTGTTGATGTCAAAAAAGATTTTGACTCAATTTGGTATGTGGGTCTGCTATACAAATAGATGGATAGTAGTGTTTGGGGAAAAACATACAACATTATAATTTAAAAAAACTCACATTTCTTTCCACAGGCCCGTGGGGTGAGACAGGAATGCAGCTTAAGCCCCACCCTCTTCAACATATATATCAACAAATTGGCCAGGGCAGTAGAACAGTCTTTAGCACCAAGACTCACCCTACTAGAATCTGAAGTCAAATGTCTACTGTTTGCTGATGATCTGGTGCTTCTGTCCTCAACTTAGGAGGGCCTACAGCAGCACTCAGATCTTCTGCACAGATTCTGTCAGACCTGGGCCCTGACAGTAAATCTCAGTATCACAAAAATAATGGTGTTCCAAAAAAGGTCCAGTTGCCAGGACCACAAATCCAAATTCCATCTAGACACCGTTGCCCCAGAGCAAACAAAAAACGATACATACCTCGGCCTAAACATCAGCACCACAGGTAACTTCCACGAAGCTGTGAACGATCTGACAGACAAGGCAAGAAGGGCCTTCTATGCCATCTGAAGGAACATAAAATGTGACATACCAATTAGGATCTGGCTAAAAATACTTGAATCAGTTATAGAACCCATTTCCCTTTTAGGGTTGTGAGGTTTGGGGTCCGCTCACCAACCAAGAATTCACAAAATGGGACAAACACCAAATTGAGACTCTACATGCAGAATTCTGCAAAAATATCCTCCGTGTACAACGTAGAACACCAAATAATGCATGTAGAGCAGAATTAGGCTGACACCCACTAATTATACAAATCCAGAAAAGAGCTCAACAGCCACCTAAAAGGAAGCGATTCCCAAACCTTCCATAACAAAGCCATCACCTACAGAGAGATGCACCTGGAGAAGTCCCCTAAGCAAGCTGGTCCTGGGGCTCTGTTCACAAACACAAACACACCCCACAGAGCCCCAGAACAGCAACACAATTAGACCCAACCAAATCTTGAGGAAACAAAAAGATAATTACTTGACACATTGGAAAGAATCAACAAAAAAACTGAGCAAAATAGAATGCTATTTGTCCCTAAACAGAGAGTACACAGTGGCAGAATACCTGACCACTGTGACTGACCCAAACTTAAGGAAAGCTTTGACTATGTACAGACTCAGTGAGCATAGCCTTGCTATTGAGAAAGGCTGTCGTACACAGCCTGTCTTCTCTTGAGAGCCAGGTCTATGTGCACACTGCCCACAAAATGAGGTGGAAACTGAGCTGCACTTCCTAACCTCCTGTATGACCATATTAGAGACACATATTTCCCTCAGATTACACAGACCCACAACGAAAACAAACCCAATTTTTTGATAAACTCCCATATCTGTTAGGCAAAATACCGCAATGTGCAATCACAGCAGCAAGGTTTGTGGGCCGTTACCATGAGAAAAGGGCAACCAGTGGAACACAACATTGTAAATACCACCCATATTTATCTGTTTCCTAATCTTCCCCTATTATTCGTACTACAACTATTTGCATATTGTTAAAACACTGTACATGGCTGATAATATAACATTTGGAATGTTTTAATCCCTTGAAACCTGTATGAGTGCAATGTTTACTGTAGATTTTGTAAAAGTTTTTGTTGACATTGTTTGTTTCTCATCACCTTTGTTTATTATTTCAATTGCTTTGGCAATGTAAACATGTTTCCCATTCCAATAAAACCCATCTTAATGGAAAGAGACCATGCTAATAAATCCCCTTTGAATTGAGAGAGAGAACTAACAACAACATCAATTACAAAACGCATAAAGATTAGAATTCTTGGAAATGGAAAACGAGAGCTAAAAGACAAGTGGGTTGAAGTTGAGTTGAAGAGAGAAAGAACAAATGAAAGGAGATGCAGGATGAGTTGGCAGCGTAACAGTAAGACTTCACACACAAACTCCATGAGGTTTTTGTTTAGTGGTTTCCATCAGGTAGCAGGAAAACATGAATCACTGCCGTGCTTAAAATAACCAAAATGGCTTCCATTTAGAGCCAATTCCCAAGGTAAAAGTTTGCCTTAACCAAAGATCTAGGATTAGATTTGACTACCCCGGATCCTAACCTGAACAATTACGTGGATAGAAGTATTTCGGCCCCTGTATCAGTGGTTTAGAGGAGGTTTTCCCAAACCCGGTCCTGGGGCCCCACCTGGGTGCACGTTTTGGTTTTTGCCCTAGCACTACACAGCTGATGCAAATAACCAACTCATCATCAAGCTGTGATTATTTGAATCAGCTGTGTAGTGTTAGGGCAAAAACCAAAATGTGCACCCAGGTGGGGCCCCAGGATCAATTGGGGGGGGGGGGGGGTCGTCCAGGACCAAGTTTGGGAAAGCCTGGTTTAGGGGAACCTCTTCCCACTAATTGATTTATGTAGCTGTTCAGTCATTATGATAGCTGGTTGAGGTACTCACCCTCTTAACCTGTAACCCTCTCTGTCTGTCTGTCTGTCTCCTAAACCGGTTCTGTCTCCACACAGACAATGAGATGAGGAGCCCAGGGGAAAGGGACTAGGGAAATTCAGACTGTTTGTTTCTGTGTGTGCGTGTATAGCAGACACTATGCCTGTGGAAGACATGGCTCCTGTTACTATCTGTATGTCTATTTTGTAGCCCTGTAGTCAGACTAGGACCCACAGTGATTTAAAGCCCCAACAAGGAACAGTCTTTCTGGGATAAGAGGGAGCAGGCCTGGGTGGGTATGGAGCAAATCTCTACACCAGCATGTAACCACACACACACACACACACACACACACACACACGGCAGGCCAGGGGGAAGCCAATGAGTCATACAGATGCTCTGTGTGTTCTAAGCAAGACCCTGGCCCGGTCAAGCTGACACTGCAGAGCTGGGTGGTCCACTTAGCATTCTCACACACACACACAAAATCCGAGGGGAAACCCTCAGAGAGATTTGGCTGGAGAAGTCGATGTTGATAGACGAGCTGCGCCTCTGCTCTCTGAGGTGTGTCTGTCGGTCTGTGTGCGTGACAGAGTGACTCAACAGTCAGCCTGGTCTCAGAGACCAGATCTCTCGCTCTCTTGCTGTGTTAACATTATCTACTTCACTTGATTTGGCAATGAACAAAAGTGAAATAAACAAAAATGTACATTAAACATAACACTCACAAAAGTTCCAAAATAATAAAGTCATGTCATATGTGCAAATGGTTAATGTACAAAAGTGAAAATAAATAAACATAAATATGAGTTTACAATGGTGTTTGTTCTTCACTGGTTGCCCTTTTCTTGTGGCAACAGGTTACAAATATTGCTGCTGTGATGTCACACTGCGGTATTTCACCCAGTAGATATGTGAGTTTATCAAAATTGCGTTTGTTTACAAATTCTTTGTGGGTCTGTGTAATCTGAGGGAAATATGTGTCTCTAATATGGTCATTGATACACTTAGGTTGGAGTCATTAAAACTAGTGTATCTAAACTTCCAACTTCAGCTGTAGGTGCTGCTGTAGGCCATCGTTGGTTGGTGACAGAAGCACCAGATCATCCGCAAACAGTAGACATTTGACTTCAGATTCTTGTCGGGTAAGGCCGGGTGCTGCAGACTGCTCTAGTGCCCTCGCCAATTCGTTGATATATGTACCGTTCTGTATTTATTTTCTTAGTCAACCTTGTGTTCTGTTTCATTGTGTTCTTGAATGTAGCCCTGTTTCTTTGTTCTTGAACATAGCCCTGTCTCATTTTTTTCATTGATTTCACCTGTGGTAGTTACTCACCTGGTCTCATCTGCTCATTATTCAGCTCAGTTAATTCTGATTGTGTCTTTGTGAGCTATTGTTCGTTTTGACTCTACTAAGCCTGTTCCTAGCTCGTTTGTGAGAACCAGTTATAGTCCTAGTTTTGATTCACCTGCCTGTTTGCCTACCTGTGTATGACCAAGGTGAAACAAACACCTGCCGCGCTCTGCGCGTGAATCTACACCTTTTTCACCCTGAGTATTCATTACAATATATATATATATATGTTGAAGAGGGTGGGGCTTAAGCTGCATCCCTGTCTCATCCCACGGCCCTGTGGGAAGAAATGTGTTTTTTGGCTATTTCAACCGCACACTGGTTGTTTGTGTACATGGATTTTATAATGTCGGATGTTTTTCCCCCAACAACACTTTTCATACATTTTTATAGCAGACCATCAAATTGAGTCTTATCTTTTTGAAATCAAAAAAGCATGAGAAGACTGCCTTTTTGTTTGTTTGTCTATTAGGGTGTGCAGGGTGAATCTGTGTTCTGTCGTATGGTATTTTGGTAATAAGCCAATTTGACATTTGCTCAGTACATTGTTTTCACTGAGGAAATATACAAGTCTGCTGTTAATGATAATGCAGATGATTTTCCCAAGGTTGCTGTTGACGTATATCCCACAGTAGTTATTGGGGTCAAATTTGTCTCCACTTTTGTGGATTGGGATGATCAGTCCTTAGTTACAAATATTGGGGAAGATGCCAGAGCTGTGGATGATGTTTAAGTGTAGCCAATTGGAATTTGTTGTCTGTATATTTTATCATTTCATTGAGGATACCATCAACACCACAGGCCTTTTTGGGTTGGAGGGTTTGTATTTTGTCCTTTTGTTAATTCAAGGTAATTGGAGAATCCAGTGGGTTCTGGTAGTCTTTTAATAGTTGATTCTAAGATTTGTATTGGATCATGTATATGTTTTTGCTATTTGTTCTTTGTTATTGATACAACAAGATTGGACAAGTAGTTTACCCATACATCTCCGTTTTGGATAGATAACCCTTGTTTAGTGTTTTCCATTTTTCCCAGAAGTGGTTAGAGACTACGGACTCTTCAATTACATTGAGCTGATTTCTGACGTGCTGTTCCTTCTTTTTCCGTACTGTATTTCTGTATTGTTTTAGTGATAGTGAAGGCGTAGGCTCAGGTTTTCTGGGTCTCTATCTTTTTGGTTGGGTAGGTTTCTCAAGTTCTTTCTTAGGTTTTTGCATTCTTCATCAAACCATTTGTCATTTTTCATTTTCTTAGGTTTTTTGTTTGACATTTTTAGATTTGATAGGAAGCTGGGAGGTCAAATATACTGTTTAGATTTTCTACTGCCAAGTTTACACCTTCACTATTGCAGTGGAACGTTTTGTCCAGGAAGTTGTCTAAAAGAGTGCAGATATGTCTCTTTCCACCTCCAGCTCTCTGGGTCTGGTTGATGGGGTGTTGTTGAGCTGGACTAGTTTTTTAATGCTGACTGGCATGTGTTCACCTGTTAATAATATAGCACTGCGCCATGCCAGGGGATTGTCTGTGTGGAAGATTAAGTTGCTTATGTTCCCCTTTTTATAATAGTCAGATTTTCCATAAGGAGCTTATTTGTATTCTTTTCATGCCTTTGCATTTTTTACATTGAGGTTACTGTATTGTAATGACCTCTGAACAGCGGGAGGGGGCTTCAAAGGCCTCTGCATTTGGGTAGGGGAGGCTGTGAAACTCTCCTGCCATTGTTGGGCTCAAGGGATTTGACACCTCTCACTTCACACCTCAGAACATATCTGACTGCAACTTCAATTAGCACTGTCTTAGCATTCAGTCCTTATAAAATAAAATATATAATTGTAATGTATTTTTCTTCTTGACTTTAAAAGTCTGAACACCACTCACTCAGTTCCAGGTTGGATGGTGTTTTCAGGTTTCTGTTTGTTTGCCAGAGCATTTGCTGTATATCTTGGATATAATAATCTTAGTAGTCGGAGGAATCCTAGGAATGGAATCCTTCCAGGAAATGTTTTCCAAAATCAGGTTGTAGGTTTGGAGTGAAGGTTTTGTTTTGGGGGGTAGTATCTTCTATATGTCCTTGCTGAAAAATCCAAGTTTATACAAGTAAAACATTTTTTCCCCCTGGTTGTATTTTACTCTGTCTGTTTTTTCCAGTCTCCAGACATCTTTTACTTTTGGTCGTTGATGTTATAACTTTTTTCTAACGGGTTTCTCTCTCTCCAGGGTGTCTCCCCTCCAGAAGTCTGAGATAGTGGACATGGTGAAGAAGCATGTGAAGGCCATCACTCTGGCCATAGGAGACGGGGCCAACGACGTAGGCATGATCCAGACTGCCCATGTGGGGGTTGGCATCAGTGGCAACGAGGGCATGCAGGCCACCAACTCCTCTGACTACTCCATCGCACAGGTAACACACACACACACGCGCGCACACGCTAGAGTAGAGAACGGAGGAGGGGGGGAAAGGGAGGAGGGGAGTGGGAGAAGCTAGTTGAAGTATTCTGTGAGAGCCAGAGGAATCTCTGTTTATCTGTCTGACCACTCAGGTGTCTACTACTGCTTATCTCTTTGTCTCACTCCCCTCTCTTTCTGTTGCTAGTTTTCCTACCTAGAGAAGTTGTTGCTGGTCCATGGGGCGTGGAGTTATAACCGTGTCACTAAGTGTATTCTCTACTGTTTCTATAAGAATGTGGTTCTCTACATCATAGAGGTAAGACACACCCCACCCCCTCACTGTCCCACCCCTTAACCCTCACCTCTCTTAACCTTCAACCCTCACCTCTCCCACCCTTCAACTCTCACCTCTCCCACCCTTCAACCCTCACCTCCCCATCACCCCTCCCACATATAGACTGTACCTTATAAATGCCATCCAGTAATGTTTGAAGATGTATTACTATTTAAAACAATGTTTTACATTAGTAGAAGCTGGACCCATTTGGAGAGAGACTAACTCCCTTTCCCTACTTAGACCAATCTCTTTTCTCTCTCTCTCTCACACACAGACACACACACACACATTAACAGAGACATTTTGCAGCTGTTTGTCGAAATGTTTGACAATGACGGATGAGGTGCTCCTCTGGTGTCTGCTTTCTGTCTCACACACAAACACACACACACACACACACACACACACACACACACACACACACACACACACACACACACACACACACACACACACACACACACGGTCGGTCAGGGGCATTTTGGGAGGCTCCCCCATCATGAGGGTGATTTGTCAGCTGTGCCCCCTTCTCTGTCTAACATTAAGGATGCCAGCAGGTGCAGACCCTCAACCTCTACCTTCTACCACAATGTCCCTCTCCCGCAGGGCTAAGGATGTGTGATTATCACATGTGATTGGCTGCCTGTAGAGATCTGTAGGTCAAGGGACATAGACACTCTTTGTCCACAAAGCAGAGATACAGAGTCGTGTGTGTTGGGGGGGTTGGGTTGGCAGAGCAGGCGGGTGCTCCAGGAACCTCACCACAGTCTGTGTCTCTGTATGGATGGATGGGTTTTTTACTCTTTGTAGATACCTTTAGCATTGGGTAGTGTGAACTGACCCTAGATCTGTAATCTGCAGTGCCTTCAGAAAGTATTCATACCCATTGACTCATTCCACATTTTGTTGTGTTACAGCCTGAATTCAACATGGATTCAATAGATTTCTTCTCTCTCACCCATCTACACACATAATGACAAAGTGAAAAAATATTCTAGAAATTGTTGCAGATTTATTACAAATCAAATACAGGGGCCTCCCGAGTGGCGCAGCGGTCTGAGGTACTGCATCGCAGTGCTTGAGGCGTCACTACAGACCCGGGTTCGATCCCAGGCTGGGTCACAACCGGCCGTGACCGGGTGTCCCATAGGGCGGCGCACAATTGGTCAAGCGTCGTCCGGGTTTGGGGAGGGTTTGGCCGGGGGGGCTTTACTTGGCTCATCGCGCTCTAGTGACTCCTTGTGGCAGGCCGGGCGCCTGCAGGCTGACTGGTCGTCAGTTGAACGGTGTTTCCTCCGTCACATTGGTGCAGCTGGCTTCTGGGTTAAGCGGATGGGTGTTAAGGAGCACAGTGTGGCAGGTCATATTTAGGTGGACACATGACCCGATCTTTGCCTCTCCCGATTCCATTGGAGAGTTGCAGCGATGAGATAAAATCGTAATTGAAATTGGGAGAAAAGGGAGGTTAAATACAACAACAACAACAACAAAAAAATATATATACACAGTACTAGTCAAAAGTTTGGACACACCTACTCATTCATGTAGTAACCAAAAAAAGTGTTAAACAAATCAAAATATATTTTATATTTGAGATTCTTCAAAGTAGCCATCCTTTGCCTTGATGACAACTTTGCAGACTCTTGGAGCTGCCTTACAACCTTTTTTTGCTTTATTGAGTATGTGGCTTTATTATTTTACATTCTTTGAAAACTGATATGTGACATGTATTAATGCCCAAATAACATGCAAAACAGGCAACAAAAAAAACAAAAACAAACAGGTGGCTAAATAGGTGGGGCTCAAAACAGTTGACTGGTCGCCACTGATTACAAGCATACCCATAACATGATGCAGCCACCAGTATGCTTGAAAATATGGAGAGTGGTACTCAGTAATGTGTTGTATTGGATTTCCCACAAAGATAACACTTTGTATTCAGGACAAAAAGTGAATTGCTTTACCACTTTTTTTTATTGCCTTGTTGCAAACAGGATGCATGTTTTGGAATATTTTTATTCTGTACAGGATTTTTTCTTTTCACTCTGTCAATTAGGTTAGTATTGTGGAGTATCTACAATGTTGTTGATCCAGCCTCAGTTTTCTCCTATCACGGCCATTAAACTATAACTGTTTTAATGTCCTCATTGGCCTCATGATGAAATCTCTGAGTGGTTTCCTTCCTCTCCGGCAACTGAGTTAGGAAGGTCGCCTGTATCTTTGTAATGATAATTAATTACTTCTCCATGTTCAAAAGAATATTCAATGTCGGCTTTTTTATTTTGACCCATCTACCAATAGATGCCCTTCTTTGAGAGACATTGGAAAACCTCCCTGGCCTTTGTGGTTGAATCTGTGTTTGAAATTCACTGCTCAACTAAGGGACCTTACAGATAATTTTATGTGTGGGGTACAGAGATGAGATAGTCATTCAAAAATCATGTTAAACACTTTTTTTGCACACAGAGTGAGTCCATGCAACTTATTATGTGACTTGTTAAGCACATTTTTACTCATGAACTTATTTAGGCTTGCCATAACAAAGGGGTCGAATACTTATTGACTCAGCTTATCAATTTGTAAACATTTTGAAATACTTTATTCCACTTTGACATTGTGGGGTATTGTGTATAGGCCAGTGACACAAAATCTAAATTGAATCTTTTTTAATTTCGGGCTGTAACACAACAAAATGTGGAAAAAATCAAGAGAATTGAATACTTTATGAAGGCAATGTATGCACAAGGGCTATGTGGTTATCCTCTATCCCTGTTAATCAATTTATTCCATGCTCCCTTGTTTCACTCATCCTATATCATCCCTCTCTTGTCCAGCTGTGGTTTGCCTTTGTGAACGGCTTTTCTGGACAGATCCTGTTTGAACGCTGGTGTATAGGCCTCTACAATGTGGTGAGTGTCCACTTTATGCATACTGTCCATTTCTCTGTCTCACTCTTTCTGGATCTGTCCTTTACTCCCCCGCGTTCTATATATTTTTTCTCCCTTTCTCCCTCTCCCTCCCTTTCCCTGTCTCCTTCCCTCCCTCCCTCTCTTTCTCCCTCTCCCTCCCTTTCCCTGTCTCCCTGTCTCCTTCCCTCCCTCCCTTTCCCTGTCTCCTTCCCTCCCTCCCTTTCCCTGTCTCCTTCCCTCCCTCCCTCTCCCTCCCTTTCCCTGTCTCCTTCCCTCCCTCCCTCTCTTTCTCCCTCTCCCTCCCTTTCCCTGTCTCCTTCCCTCCCTCCCTCCCTCTCTTTCTTTCAATCTCTCCTTCCCTCCCGCCCTTCCTCTCTCTTTCACTCTCCCTCTTTTTCCATGTCTCTACTCTGTGTGAGCTGTTTGGAAATGGTGGAATTCCTGCTGATTGTGTCACGGTGATTGTTGTGCTGATTGTGTCACGGTGATTGTTGTGCTGACTGTGTCACGGTGATTGTTGTGTTGACTGTGTCACGGTGATTGTTGTGCTGACTGTGTCACGGTGATTGTTGTGCTGACTGTGTCACGTGATTGTTGTGCTGACTGTGTCACGGTGATTGTTGTGCTGACTGTGTCACGGTGATTGTTGTGCTGATTGGGTCACGGTGATTGTTGTGCTGATTGTTTCACTGTGATTGTTGTGCTGACTGTGTCACTGTGATTGTTGTGCTGATTGGGTCACTGTGATTGTTGTGCTGATTGTGCGACCGATAACACAGCCAACGGAGTAAGTCTGAATTTCTGAAAGTCAATCGATCATAGTGTTTGTTTGGGCGTTTTACGTTGTACTGTGTGTGTGTGTGTGTGTGTGTGTGTGTGTGTGTCAGATCTTCACAGCGCTGCCTCCCTTCACTCTGGGTATCTTTGACCGGCCGTGCAGTCAGCAGAACATGCTCCGCTTCCCCCAGCTATACAGGATCACCCAGAACGCTGAGGGCTTCAACACCAAGGTACACACACACACCCAAACAAACACGCACAGACCACTTTTTTACATTTTCAATTGTATTGAAATACTGTGCACACAAACACTGCCATAATTATTCATGGACAAGCATATGGAACGTTTTTGAACATTGAACACTATGAATGAAACAATTTGAGTTTAGACAGAGTGTAGTTTAGAGTTTCACAACTTGTAGGCCTATATGAACATTTATTGCATCATCTGAAAAAAAGCTATACAGAAGTAGGTGGACAACATTTCAAATTAGTGGATTTGGGTATTCCAGCCACACCCGTTGCTGACAGGTGTATACAATTTAGCACACAGCCATGCAATGTCCATAGGCAAACATTGACAGTAGAATGGCCTTACTGAAGAGCTCAGTGACTTTCAACATGGCACCGTCATTGGATGCCACCTTTCCAACAAGTCAGTTCGTCAAATTTCTGCCCTGCTAGAGCTGCCCCGTTCAGATGTAAGTGCTGTTATTGTGATGTGGAAAGGTCTAGGAGCAACAACGGCTCAGCCGCGAAGTGGTAGGCCACACAAGCTCAGAACGAGACTGCCGAGTGTTGAAGCAGGTAGCACATAAAAATAATTTATCCTCGGTTGCAACACTCACTACCAAGTTCCAAACCTCCTCTGGAAGCAACGTCAGCTCAATAACTGTTCGTAGGGAGCTTCATGGAATGGGTTTCCATGGCCGAGCAGCTGCACACAAGGCTAAGATCACCAATCACCATGCGCAATGCCAAACGTTGGCTGGAGTGTTGTAAAGCTCACCGCCATTGGATTCTGGATGAGTGGAAACGCGTTCTCTTGAGTGACGAATCACGCTTCACCATCTGGCAGTCCGATGGACGAATCTGGGTTTGGCGGATCAGGGAGAACACTACCTGCCCCAATGCATAGTGCCAAATGTTACGCTTGGTGGAGGAGGAATAATGCTCTGAGACTGTTTTTCATGGTTTGGGCTAGGCCCCTTAATGTTAACACTACAGCATATAATGACATTCTAGATTACTCTGTGCTTTCTACCTTGTGGCAACAGTTTGGGGAAGGCCCAAACTGTGTGTGTGTGTGTGTGTGTGTGTGTGTGTGTGTGTGTGTGCTCAGGTGTAGGGCAGTTGGTTAGTAGCGATGGTCAATACATAGTGGTAGTTGTATTACTGAACACTGTTTTTCTTTGGGCTCTGAGTGTTTTGGCTTTGGCTTTTACTGACTCTACTACTGCCCTCGCTCTCTTTCATTCTCGCTCTCTTTCATTCTCTTGTTCTCGCTCTTTCATTCTCTCTCTCAGGTGTTTTGGGGTCACTGTATAAATGCTCTGATCCATTCCATTATTCTCTTCTGGTTTCCACTCAAAGTTCTAGAACATGGTAAGTAGTGGTCCCTACACACACTGCTAGAGACACTCACTCACACACGTGCACTCTGCTTGACACATTCACTCACACACGGGCACTATGCTAGACTCACTCACACCTGTGCACTATTCATCTTAAAGTAACTGTATATTCAGTAATTAAGTGTATGTACAGTTGAAGTCGGAAGTTTACATACACTTAGGTTGGAGTCATTAAAACTCGTTTTTCAACCACTCCACAAATTTCTTGATAACAAACTATAGTTTTGGCAAGTCGGTTAGGACATCTACTTTGTGCATGACACAAGGAATTTTTCCAACAATTGTTTACAGACAGATTATTTCACTTCTAATTCACTGTATCACAATTCCAGTGGGTCAGAAGTTTACATACAGTAAGTTGACTGTGCCTTTAAACAGCTTGGAAAATTCCAGAAAATTATGGATTTAGAAGCTTCTGATAGGCTAATTGACATCATTTGAGTCAATTGGATGTGGACCTGTGGATGTATTTCAAGGCCTATCTTCAAACTCAGTGCCTCTTGGCTTGACATCATGGGAAAATCAAAAGAAATCAGCCAAGAACCCAGAATAAAATTGTAGACCTCCACAAGTCTGGTTCATCCTTGGGAGCAATTTCCAAACGCCTGAAGGTACCACGTTCATCTGTACAAACAATAGTACGCAAGTATAAACACCATGGGACCACGCAGCCGTCATACCGCTCAGGAAGGAAATGCATTGTGCCTCCTAGAGATGAACGTACTTTGGAGCGAAAAGTGCATATCAATCCCAGAACAACAGCAAAGGACCTTGTGAAGATGCTGGAGGAAACGGGTACAAAAGTATCTATATCCACAGTAAAACGGGTCCTATATGAACATAACCTGAAAGGCCGCTCAGCAGGGAAGAAACCACTGTTCCAAAACCGCCATAAAAAGCCAGACTACGGTTTGCAACTGCACAGGGGGACAAAGATCGTACTTTTTGGAGAAATGTACTCTGGTCTGATGAAACAAAAATAGAACTGTTTGGCCATAATGACCATCGTTATGTTTGGAGGGAAAATGGGGATGCTTGCAAGCCGAAGAGCATCATCCCAACCGTGAAGCACGGGGGTGGAAGCATCATGTTGTGGGGGTGTTTTGCTGCAGGAGGGACTGGTGCACTTCACAAAATAGATGGCATCATGAGGTAGGAAAATTATGTGGATATATTGAAGCAACATCTCAAGACATCAGCCAGGAAGTTAAAGCTTGGTTGGAAATGGGTGTTCCAAATGGACAATGACCCCAAGCATATATCCAAAGTTGTGGCAAAATGGCTTAAGGACAACAAAGTCAAGGTATTGGAGTGGCCATCACAAAGCCCTGACCTCAATCCTATAGAACATTTGTGGGCAGAACTGAAAAAGTGTGTGCGAGCAAGGAGGCCTACAAACCTGACTGTTACACCAGCTGTCAGGAGGAATGGGCCAAAATTCACCCAACTTATTGTGGGAAGCTTGTAGAAGGCTACCCGAGAAGTTTGACTCAAGTTAAACAATTTAAATGCAATGGTACCAAATATTAATTGAGTGTATGTAAACTTCTGACCCACTGGGAATGTGAAGAAAGAAATAAAAGCTGAAATTAATCATTGTCTCTACTATTATTCAAACATTTCACATTCTTAAATTAAATTGGTGATCCTAACTGACCTAAGACAGAGCATTTTTACTAGGATTAAATGTCAGGAATTGTGAAACTGAATTTAAATGTATTTGGCTAAGGTGTATGTAAACTTCCGACTTCAACTGTACGTCTTGTAGTAAATGTTTCTGTATGTGTGTGTTCTCCCCAGACAGTCCTTTCAACAACGGTCATGGTACTGACTACCTGTTTGTGGGGAACATGGTGTACACGGTAAGCACATGCCACTCAGTGTATCTCGTCTGTGTTGGTGCTGATACTCTGAACAAAAACATGGACTCATCCCACTAATGCAAAGCCCAGTCTGATTGTGTCTGTTTGTGTGTGTGTGTGTGTGTGGTGTGTTCCACTTCTTGGATCCTGCTACAGAGATGCTAGACTGGCCATTACAGAAGTAATGAAGTGTTCTCATGGGACTGCTGTCAGTCTCCCTCCTTCTCTCTCTATCACTCTGTTCCTTAAATTCAGCACGGTGTGTGTCTGTTGCTTATTTGTTAGTGAGTTTTTAGATGGCTGAGAGCAGCGGTTATACTTTGAGTGTTTTAACAGGTATTGTTTACAGTATCATTATGGATATTTATAATCTCTGGTGTCGTTTGTGAACTAACCCCACTTCTCTTTCTCCCTCATTCTCTCTTTGTCCCCCTCATTTTCCCTCCCGCATTTTCTCTCTCTCACCCTCCCGCATTTTCTCTCCCCCTCTCTTATTTTCTCTCCCCCATCCTAATTTTCTCTCTCCCCCTCCCTCATTCTCTCTCTCTCTCTCTTATCCTGCCTCATTCTCTCTCTCTCTCTCCTTCTCCCCCTCTCCCTTTCTCTCTTCTCTCTGCAGTATGTGGTAGTAACAGTGTGTTTGAAAGCTGGTATGGAAACCACTGCCTGGACCAGGGTACAGTCTGTTTTACCGTAACGATTTCCTCTCCAACACACACTCCCACTCCACTACTCCTATAGACTGCTTAGATGTACCATGGTGACATACAGAACCAGTCAAAAGTTTGGACACACCTACTCATTCCAGGTGAAGCTGGTTGAGAGAATGCCAAGTGTGCAAAGCTGTCAAGGCAAAGGGTGGCTACTTTGAAGAATCTAAAATATTAAATATACTTTGATTTGTTTACTGCATGATTCATATATGTTTTCATAGTTTTGATGTCTTCACTATTATTATACAATGTAGAAAATAGTAAAAATAAAGAAAAACCCTTGAATGTGTAGGCATGTCCAAACTTTTGACTGGTACTGTACAGTCGTGGCCACAAGTTTTGAGAATGACACAAATATGAATTTTCACAAAGTCTGCTGCCTCAGTTTGTATGATGGCAATTTGCATATACTCCAGAATGTTATGAAGAGTGATCAGATGAATTACAATTAATTGCAAAGTCCCTCTTTGCCATGCAAATGAACTGAATCCCCCAAAAACATTTCTACTGCATTTCAGCCCTGCCACAAAAGGACCAGCTGACATCATGTCAGTGATTCTCTCGTTAACACAGGTGTGAGTGTTGACGAGGACAAGGGTGGAGATCACTCTGTCATGCTGATTGAGTTTGAATAACAGACTGGAAGCTTCAAAAGGAGGGTGGTGCTTGGAATCATTGTTCTTCCTCTGTCAACCATGGTTACTTGCAAGGAAACACGTGCCATCATCATTGCTTTGCACAAAAAGGGCTTCACAGGCAAGGATATTGCTGCCAGTAAGATTGCACCTAAATCAACCATTTATCGGATCATCAAGAACTTCAAGGAGAGCGGTTTAATTGTTGCGAAGAAGGCTTCGGGGCGCCCAAGAAAGTCCAGCAAGCGCCAGGACAGTCTCCTAAAGTTGATTCAGCTGCGGGATCGGGGCACCACCAGTACAGAGCTTGCTCGGGAATGGCAGCAGGCAGGTGTGAGTGCATCTGCACGCACAGTGAGGCAAAGACTGTTGGAGGATGGCCTGGTGTCAAGAAGGGCAGCAAAGAAGCCACTTCTCTCCAGGAAAAACATCAGGAACAGACTGATATTCTACAAAAGGTACAGGGATTGGACTGCTGAGGACTGGGGTAAAGTCATTTTCTCTGAATCCCCTTTCTGATTGTTTGGGGCATCTGGAAAAAAGCTTGTCCGGAGAAGACAAGGTGAGCGCTACCATCAGTCCTGTGTCATGCCAACAGTAAAGCATCCTGAGACCATTCATGTGTGGGGTTGCTTCTCAGCCAAGGGAGTGGGCTCACTCACAATTTTGCCTAAGAACACAGGCATGAATAAAGAATGGTACCAACACATCCTCCAAGAGCAACTTCTCCCAACCATCCAGGAATAGTTTGGTGACGAACAATGCCTTTTCCAGCATGATGGAGCACCTTGCCATAAGGCAAAAGTGATAACTAAGTGGCTCGGGGAACAAAACAGCAATATTTTTACTAACTCCCATTGAGCCTTAATCCCTTTGAGAACTTGTGGTCAATCCTCAGGATGTGGCCCAGAAGTTAATTGACAGCATGCCAGGGCGGATTGCAGAGGTCTTGAAAAAGAAGGGTCAACACTGCAAATATTGACTCTTTGCATCAACTTTATGTAATTGTCAATAAAAGCCTTTGACACTTATGAAATGCCTGTAATTATACTTCAGTATTCCATAGTAACATCTGACAAAAATATCTAAAGACACTGAAGCAGCAAACTTTGTGGAAATTAATATTTGTGTCATTCTCAAAACTTTTGTCCACGACTGTATAGTAGCACATAGAAGCCTGCAGATGGAAGGTAGCCTGCAGATGGAAGGTAGCCTGCAGATGGAAGGTAGCCTGCAGATGGAAGGTAGCCTGCAGATGGAAGGTAGCCTGCAGATGGAAGGTAGCCTGCAGATGGAAGGTAGCCTGCAGATGGAAGGTAGCCTGCAGATGGAAGGTAGCCTGCAGATGGAAGGTAGCCTGCAGATGGAAGGTAGCCTGCAGATGGAAGGTAGCCTGCAGATGGAAGGTAGCCTGCAGATGGAAGGTAGCCTGCAGATGGAAGGTAGCCTGCAGATGGAAGGTAGCCTGCAGATGGAAGGCAGCCTGCAGATGGAAGGCAGCCTGCAGATGGAAGGTAGCCTGCAGATGAAAGGTAGCCTGCAGATGAAAGGTAGCCTGCAGATGGAAGGTAGCCTGCAGATGGAAGGTAGCCTGCAGATGGAAGGTAGCCTGCAGATGGATGGTAGCCTGCAGATGGAAGGTAGCCTGCAGATGGAAGGCAGCCTGCAGATGGAAGGCAGCCTGCAGATGGATGGTAGCCTGCAGATGGAAGGTAGCCTGCAGATGGAAGGCAGCCTGCAGATGGAAGGTAGCCTGCAGATGGAAGGTAGCCTGCAGATGGATGGTAGCCTGCAGATGGAAGGTAGCCTGCAGATGGAAGGTAGCCTGCAGATGGAAGGTAGCCTGCAGATGGAAGGTAGCCTGCAGATGGAAGGTAGCCTGCAGATGGAAGGTAGCCTGCAGATGGAAGGTAGCCTGCAGATGGAAGGCAGCCTGCAGATGGATGGTAGCCTACAGATGGATGGTAGTCTGCAGATGGAAGGCAGCCTGCAGATGGATGGCAGTCTACAGATTGACAGCTGACAGTGAGAGGTATACTCTAGTATAGAGAGACAGCACCGACTATATACTGTACATACACACACAGTCCTTGCCATGTGTTACAGCCATCTCAGCTCATTCCTACTGCGGTGAGGGGGTAGAGGTGGGTGTTGACACCCCCCGTCCGTTCTGCTGTCCACATAACACCCCCCCCCAACCCACCGGTAGTGAAGCAGGGTCCCATAGGAATTCACACAGTGTCCCCTTACCAGTGGTGTAAAGTACTTAAGTAAAAATACATTAAAGTACTACTTAAGTCATTTTTGGGGGTATCTGTACTTTACCTTACTATTTATATTTTGGACAACTTTTACTTCACTACATTCCTAAAGAAAATTATGTATTTTTTACTCCATACATTTTACCTGACACCCAAAAGTACTCGTTACATTTTGAATGTTTAGCAGGGCAGGGAAATGGTCCAATTCACACACTTATCAATACAGCACATGGTCATCCCTTCTGCCTCTGATCTGGACTCACTAAACACACATGCATCTTTTATAAATGATGTCTGAGTGTGACCCTGGCTATCTGTAATGATGTCTGAGTGTTGGAACGTGCCCCTGGCTATACGTACATTTAAAAAACAAGACAATGGTGCCGTCTGCTTTGCTTAATAGAAGGAATTTGAAATTATTTATACTTTTACTTTTGATACTTTAGTATATTTTAGCAATTACATTTACTTTTGATACTTAAGTATATTTAGAACCAAATACTTTTAGACTTTTACTCAATTAGTATTTTACTTGGTTACTTTTACTTGAGTAACTTTCTATTAAGGTATCTATACTTTTACTCAAGTATGACAATTGGGTACTTTTTCCCACCACTGCCCCGTACAGAGGGGGAGGAGGGGAGAGCCACAGAGAGGAGGGGCGACACTCAAGGACAAGGTTGTCTATATGCAGTATGTACAGTAACTAACTATGTGACCTCACTTCCTCTATTTTATTCCCTTCCTTTCTTCTTCCTCTCTCTCCCTCCCCCGTCCACTCCCTCTCCCCCTCCCTCCTCCTCCCTTCCCTCTCTCTCTCCCCCTCTCTTCTCCCTATAGTTCTCCCACCTGGCGGTGTGGGGCAGTATGATTCTCTGGGGGCTCTTCTTCACGGTCTACTCTACTTTCTGGCCGTCCATCCCCATCGCTCCTGACATGCAAGGCCAGGCAAGTCTCCTCCTCCTCATGGTTCAAATTGTCTCTTCTTCTGTTCAACGAAGCCGCGTCCACAGTGCCCTGTTGACTTGAAAAGCTGAGGTGCCCGGTAGAGGTGTGCGGTCAGCCCCAAAACCCCCGCCTCAGACCATGCTGTAAATATGTCATAATAGTTTAGAAACAGCTCTGTGGACCTGTTCTATATGGACTTAGTGCTTTCCACCTCCCAGCTCTCCCCAAACGTGTCAGTCATTTCGGTAATGGGATGGTGGGGGATAATAACCCTTCATTACGCCCGGCGCCAGGGCGGCTGGCCTTCTGGGTGTTCCATGTCAGCACTGCTGGAGCCCCAGGGAGATTCATACCCTGCCAGCCCGCTCTGCAGGCCCTCTGCACCTGCTGCGCCGTCACCTGAGCCCCAGGCTTTTACGGCCTGCTCTGGAGGTGTTGACTCTAGAGTGGGTGGGATTGGCTGTGCAGGGCTGGTGGAGGACCGGTGAGTGTGTGTCTATGGGGGACCCCCTGATTGAGGGTTTTTAGGGGGCTAGTGTGGTGGTACCCCACTGTGAGGGGGGGGGGGGGTCTCAGCCCCCTTCAGACCATTAATTCAATTTGTGTCAGAAATTAGGAACATGAATAACCCCTGCAGCTGCTCCGTCCAATTGGGGAACTGAGAAACACATTCACCCTCCCTCACCCCACCTCTCTCCCCGTCCCAACCCCTCCCTCACCCCACATATCTCCCCGTCCCAACCCCTCCCTCACCCAACCTCTCTCTCCCCGTCCCAACCTCTCTCCCCCGTCGCAACCCCTCCCTCACCCCACCTCTCTACCCCGTCGTAACCCCTCCCTCACCCCACCTCTCTCCCCCGTCGCAACCCCTCCCTCACCCCACCTCTCTACCCCGTCGTAACCCCTCCCTCACCCCACCTCTCTCCCCCGTCGCAACCCCTCCCTCACCCCACCTCTCTACCCCGTCGCAACCCCTCCCTCACCCCACCTCTCTACCCCGTCGTAACCCCTCCCTCACCCCACCTCTCTCCCCCGTCGCAACCCCTCCCTCACCCCACCTCTCTACCCCGTCGCAACCCCTCCCTCACCCCACCTCTCTACCCCGTCGTAACCCCTCCCTCACCCCACCTCTCTCCCCCGTCGCAACCCCTCCCTCACCCCACCTCTCTACCCCGTCGTAACCCCTCCCTCACCCCACCTCTCTCCCCCGTCGCAACCCCTCCCTCACCCCACCTCTCCCGCTCCTCTCATTCTCTGCATCGCTTCCCCCGTCACACATTCTGATCTCCTCTCCCTTGCTCCCCCTATCGCTGCATTCATCTTCCTATAAGGGATGAATACTGAATACTGGGCTGTTCGTTGAGGGCTCTGTCAACGCTTCTAATAATTGTGTTTGTGTCGGTGTTTGTCGGAGACCGTGTCTGTATGTGTTGGTGTTTTGACAGACAGAGAATGTGTGTATGTACGTATACGTGGAGGTGTTAGTCGGAGACTGACAGTCTGTTCGGTTGTCTGTGGGTGTGTGTCAGACAGGGAATGTGTGTGTGTGTGTAGTCTGAGCATCTCTGGGTGTGTCGCAGGGAATGTTTCATAACGGTTTTCCAATTCAGTCCGGAGAATCTTCCTGGGAATGTCAGCTGTGTCTGGCCCAAACTATCTATCTCTGACCATCTCTGAACTACAGCCTCATAACAGCGACTAAGGATGTAGCTAGTTAGTCAGTACAAGGTAGACTACAGCACAGTGTCCAGTTGTATTAATGTAGTATAGTAGAGAGATGGGCTTTGTTGCCAGGGCATATTCAGCTAACTGTTACTGGTATTCAGCATATGGTGTCAGAAATGAATACCATGTAGAAAGACAAGGGGGGGGGGGGATACATACAGATGGAGAGAATCTGAGTGGAGAGATAGAAAGGAAGATGTAGCTGATTGAGAGAGAGGCAGAGAGGATGATTAACCCCGAGAGTCGGGGTTAGAGGTCAGAGGTCAGAGGTCATCGCGACTGACTGCAGCTGGATAACAGAGGGAGGAGACCCTAGTAGTTACTCAATGAAGAGTATCTGTCTAACTTGTTGCTGGAATGTTGTGTTATGTTGTGTATGTGTGTGATATGGTGTGAATGTTATGTTGATTTGGTGTGTGTTACGTTGTGTGTGTTACGTTGTGTGTGTTGACGTTGTGTGTGTTGACGTTGTGTGTGTTGACGTTGTGTGTGTTGACGTTGTGTGTGTTGACGTTGTGTGTGTTGACGTTGTGTGTGTTGACGTTGTGTGTATGTGTGTTGTCGTTGTGTGTATTTGTGTTGTCGTTGTGTGTATTTGTGTTGTCGTTGTGTGTGTTGACGTTGTGTGTGTGTGTGTGTTGATGTTGTGTGTGTTGTGTTGATGTTGTGTGTGTTGTGTTGACGTGTGTGTTGTGTTGACGTGTGTGTTGTGTTGACGTGTGTGTTGTGTGTGTGTGTGTTGTGTGTTATGTTGATGTTGTGTTGACGTGTGTGTGTGTTGACGTGTGTATATTGACGTGTGTGTGTGTGTGTGTGTGTGTGTGTTGACGTGTGTGTGTTATGTTGACCTGTGCGTTGTTGACGTTAGGTGTGTGTGCGTTGTTGACGTTGTGTGTGTTATTTTGACGTGTGTGTGTGTGTTATGTTGACGTGTGTGTGTGTGTTATGTTGACGTGTGTGTGTGTGTTATGTTGACGTGTGTGTTTGTGTGTTATGTTGACGTGTGTGTGAGACGTGTGTGTGTGTGTGAGACGTTGTGTGAGCGTTATGTTGACGTTGTGTGTGTGCGTGGTTGACTGTATGTTGACCTTGTGTGTGTTATGTTGACGTTGTGTGTGTGTGTGTGTTATGTTGATGGTGTGTGTGTTATGTTGATGGTGTGTGTGTGTTATGTTGATGGTGTGTGTGTTTGTTATGTTGATGATTTGCGATGTTGATGGTGTGTGTGATGTTGACGATGGTGTGTGTGTGTGATGTTGACGGTGGGTGTGTGTGTGTTATGTTGATAAAGTGTGTTTGTGTCTGATGTTGACGGTGGGTGTGTGTGATGTTGATGTTGCGTGTGTTTGTTTTTTGCAGGCTGACAGGGTGATGCACTGCTGGCACTTCTGGCTGGGGCTGGTCCTGGTGCCAACAGCCTGTCTACTCAAAGACTTTGCCTGGAACGCGTGAGTAACACACTTACACTGCATATGTACGATCAAAATCAATACCTACATGCGTATGAACAGGTAAAGTGGATTCGGAAAGTATTCAGTCCACTTGACTTTTTCCTCATTTTGTTACGTTACAGCCTTATTCTAAAATGGATTAAATACATCTAATTCCTCATCAATCGACAGACAATGCCCCATAACGACAAAGTAAAAACACGTTTTTAGAAATTTCTTAAAATAAAAAACAGATACCTTATTTACATAAGTATTCAAACCCTTTGCTATGAGACTCGAAATTGAGCTCAGGTGCATCCTGTTTCCATTGATCATCCTTGAGATGTTTCTACAACTTGATTGGAGTCCACCTGTGGTAAATTAAATTGATTGGACATGATTTGGAAAGGCACACACCTGTCTATATAAGGTCCCACAGTTGACAGTGCACATCAAAGCAAAAACTAAGCCATGAGGTCGAAGGAATTGTCCGTAGAGCTCCGAGACAGGATTGTGTCGAGGCACAGATCTGGGGAAGGGTACCAAAATATTTCTACAGCATTGAAGGTCCCCAAGAACACAGTGGCCTCCATCATTCTTAAACAAGAACCCGATGGTCACTCTGAGCTCCAGAGTTCCTCTGTGGAGATGGGAGAACCATCCAGAAGGACAACCATCTCTGCGGCATTCCACCAATCAGGCCTTTATAGTAGAGTGGCCAGACGGAAGCCATTCCTCAGTAGAAGGCACATGGCAGCCCGTTTGGAGTTTGCCAAAAGGCACCTAAAGGACTCTCAGACCATGAAAAACAAGCTACACTGGTCTGATGAAACCAAGATAGAACTCTTCGGCCTGAATGTCAAGAGTCACTTCTGGAGGAAACCTGGCACCATCCCTAAGGTGAAGCATGGTGGCAGCATCATGTTGTGGGGATGTTTTTCAGCGGCAGGGACTGGGAGACTAGTCAGGATCGAGGGAAAGATGAACGGAGCAAAGTCCAAAGAGATCCTTGATGAAAACCTGCTCCAGAGCGCTCAGGACCTGACTGGGGTGAAGGTTCACCTTCCAACAGGACAACGACCCTAAGCACACAGCCAAGAAAACGCTGGAGTTGCTTTGGGAGAAGTCTCTGAATGTCTTTGAGTGTCCCAGCCAGACCCAGGACTTGACCCCAATCTAACATCTCTGGAGAGACCAGAAAATAGCTGTGCAGCGACACTCCCCATCCAACCTGACAGAGCTTAAGAGGATCTGCAGAGGACAATGTGAGAAACTCCCCAAATACAGGTGTGCCAAACTTGTAGCATCATACCCAAGAAGACTCAAGGCTGTAATCGCTGCCAAAGGTGCTTCAACAAAGTACTGAGTAAAGGGTCTGAATACTTATGTAAATGTGATATTTTTATACATATGCAAAAATAATGGGTTATTGTGTGTAGATTGATGGAAAAACATTTTTTAATCAATTTCAGAATAAGGATGTAATGTAACAAAATGTGGGAAAATTTAAGGGGTCTGAAACACACACATGCATATTATATAAACATAAAAAAAGTCACATTTCAAAAAATCGCATAAAACTGTCTGATCACCATACTACAAAAAGAGGACTTGCAATTTTAACCAATCCCCATCACTTTTACTGCATAAAATGGTTAAATCAGAATTGCTGCAGCAAAATCAAGCCTTTTTGCCTGCGGATATCACCAAAGAAACAGTGAAGTCCTGGTGGGACTAATAAGCAATAGAACCCTGTGAATGTGTTGTAGGGGGCGTCGCACTGTGAAGAAGTCTCTTCTGGAAGAGGTCCAGGAGCTGGAGGCCAGGGCTGTTGACCCGGGGGCCGCTGTGCTCAGAGACGCCAGCGGACGCAGGTCAGACACACACACACTGCATCATGGGATCACAGTTGGGAGGCCACAGACGGGAGCTCTACATAATTTACTGTGACATAGTTAATATCATTTTCATGCCGTATCAGAGATCATGATAATTCCTTGGACTGAGGGGGAAACACCCTTCAGGGATTTTGTTACGAGTCTGTAAGATTAATGTGCGTGTTTATATGACTGTTTGTATGAGAGAAGACCAGTGCTGTAACCATGGCCCTCTAACCTCTTGGTAACCTCTTGGTAACCTGGTTGACCCATCCACAGGGCCAAAGCCAAAGCTGAGGTCCCCTAGTCCCACAGCTCAGAGCACAGACTCCCCCCCCCCCCCCCCCCCCCCCCCACACACACACACACACACCTTGGCTTGGTTTGACCTGTCTAACTGTGTGACCTCTGACCTGTGTGTGGTGATCTTTCTTCCCCTCTTCTCACTCACTCACTCACCCACCTCAGTACTCATGTCTCATGTTAAATGTTTTTATTTTCTTTCTGTCTTTTTTTGTATCCCTCCATTTGATTCTCTCGAGTCAGGAAGTGGACAGGTTTCCACTGCTGTAAGGACTGGGTGTGTGGACTGGGCGTACTGTAGCTTCTGTGGTTGTGTGTTAGAGAGAGCCGTTTGTGTTAGTTTGTATTGTGTGTTTATAGTCATATCTGTCATAAGAGAAGCAGTAGAACAGCTCAGGGTGGAAACCGTTAGATTGGGTTTAGAACATTGTAGGTATTAGGTTGAGAAGTGGAGTGGGAGATGGAAGACTGAGGTTTGGCCATTTGAGGGGCTGTTATGTGGGATATTGGCTGGGGATGGGGCTCTTTGGTGGGCTTTGGGCAGGAACAATAGTCCTCAGTCATCCAGTGAGACGGCTAACAATCCTGTCCAGAGCAGAGAACTGGCTTGGACAGAGCTGGCGCGGGGAGGTGCTCAGGGACAGGGAGGGGAGGCAGGGCGTTGTTTTTGGACAGGGGACGCGCACAGCCTTCCCTAGCCCTGAGGTGAGGGCCTTGTCCTGGGCTTAACCTGCTCCCAACATGTGTAGGAACCAGGAGGGGCCCCAGCAACGACCATGGATAACACTGAGGAGGAGTTTCAGAGAGGAACAGAGGAGAAACGCACACATCTGTATTTGTATTTCATACCAGGAGAGGGTTGGGACGAGGGTGGGGGTGGGAAAGGTAGAGGACCAAAGTTTCTCTGGGGAAGTATTTAGATGTGGCGCATCCTTGGACTGTTTGAAGTCTCAATGCCCTTCCAGACAGCGACAGTACAGGGGCCGACATGCAGCAGGATTCAGTCATAGTTTAAATATGTGCTATTTCTATGTTTATTTGTTTATGTGTTCGTCTATCCATTCATTCTTCAATCATTCACCTTATTATTCATTTAGCAGACCTCATTTTCTTTGGCGAATGATACGGTTGCAAAACTTTATTTCAGGCTTTGCCAAACACGCCAGTTCTAGGTTCCCTGTGGTACCGTAAGGAGCGGGTCCCAGCTGCTTGCTCAGAAGTGTGACCTTGGGGAGGCTGGCCCCGGTCCACACACTCTGTGGATCAAATCAGGCCCGTGCCCAGTGCTAGGAAAACCCCTCTCATGTGATGATATAAGGCCTTATTGGCTGCCTGATCTAGAGAAGTAACCTACCGTGTTCCACAGCGGAATTCGACAATCTGAGGAGCATCCTGTAAAAGCATTCTATTCGGAGGAAACAATCTGTTCCATTTGGATACAGACCGTTATCACAATGTTTAGCGTTGCCATTAGTGATGAGGAGGAGGAAGATGGGTAGGAGGAGGATTGAGAGAGAGGAAGGCTGGGGGAGTGTGTGTGTGTGTGTGTGTGTGTGTGTGTGTGTGTGTGTGTGTGTGTGTGTGTGTGTGTGTGTGTGTGTGTGTGTGTGTGTTAACAAGGGCAGGAATGGGGCTGGTTATTTTGGTCATTGAGGTAGAGGAGCGATGATGGTGTGTTGTCTGGAAAAATAGTGTCAGTCACATAATGAGATGTGATTGGATTAACTGAATGTCAATCTGCTCTTCAGTACCAGCCAAGACAAATGCCTAGACCAGGGGGGGCAAAAGTATGCCCCCCCCTCTTCCCCTTTTCCTCCCCAATTTCGTGGTATCCAATTAGTAGTTAGTCTTTTCCCATCTCTGCATCTCCCGTACGGACTCGGGAGAGGTGAAGGTCGAGAGCCGTGTGTCCTCCAAAACATGACTCAGCCAAGCCGCACTGCTTCTTGACACACTGTCCGTTTAACCCATAAGCCAGCAGCACCAATGTGTCAGAGGAAACACTGTGCACCTGGCGACCGTGTCAGAGTGCATGCTACCGGCCCGCCACAGGAGTAGCTAGAGCGCGATGGGACAAGGACATCTCGACCTGCCAAACCCTCTCCTAACCCAGACGACGCTAGGCCAATTGTGCGCCGCCTCATGGGTCTCCCAGTCACGGCCAGCTGTGACACAGCCTGGGATCGAACCCGGGTCTGTAGTGACGCCTTAGATTGCTGCGCCACTCGGGAAGCTCCTGCAAATTGATTTTAACAAACAATTGGTCCCCCAAAAAATACGTCCCTCTGTTGAATTTCTAAATCCCAATATGGCCCTCGAGCCAAAAAGTTTGCCCACCCCTGGCCTAGACTCTACCCTATCAGGTATGACTCTGGTCATCACATCAAAAAGTAGACTTATCTTGGGGTCAGGTCTAGGCAGGGGTGGATGCCAGACTGACTTCTTTAACCCTAATAGAACTAGATAATCTATTCTCACTTCTCTCTTTCCTTCAAGACCACAGATCTGAAGGTCTGAAAGGTCTTAGCAATATGGTGGAAACAGATTCAGTCTTTTCACCTATATGTGTCCATAAAGGAAAGGAGATGATGAAATGATAGCCTGGTCCCAGATTTGTTTGTGCTCTTGCAAGTGCCAACTCCCTTGCCGTCATTGACAATTAGTGACAAAGAGTTGGCATGATAGCACAAACAGGCCGACATAGGAGCTACACTGGGGTAGTCAAACAGGCCGACATAGGAGCTACACTGGTCTAGTCAACAGGCTGATATAGGAGCTACACTGGGGTAGTCAAACAGGCTGACATAGGAGCTACACTGGTCTAGTCAACAGGCCGACATAGGAGCTACACTGGGGTAGTCAAACAGGCTGACATAGGAGCTACACTGGTCTAGTCAACAGGCTGACATAGGAGCTACACTGGTCTAGTCAACAGGCTGACATAGGAGCTACACTGGGGTAGTCAAACAGGCTGACATAGGAGCTACACTGGGGTAGTCAACAGGCTGACATAGGAGCTACACTGGGGTAGTCAAACAGGCTGACATAGGAGCTACACTGGGGTAGTCAAACAGGCTGACATAGGAGCTACACTGGGGTAGTCAAACAGGCTGACATAGGAGCTACACTGGGATAATCAAACAGGCTGACATAGGAGCTACACTGGGGTAGTAAAACAGGCTGACATAGGAGCTACACTGGGGTAGTCAAACAGGCTGACATAGGAGCTACACTGGGGTAGTCAAACAGGCTGACATAGGAGCTACACTGGGGTAGTCAAACAGGCTGACATAGGAGCTACACTGGTCTAGTCAACAGGCCGACATAGGAGCTACACTGGGGTAATCAAACAGGCCGACATAGGAGCTACACTGGGGTAATCAAACAGGCTGACATAGGAGCTACACTGGGGTAGTCAAACAGGCTGACATAGGAGCTACACTGGGGTAGTCAAACAGGCTGACATAGGAGCTACACTGGGGTAGTCAAACAGGCTGACATAGGAGCTACACTGGGGTAGTCAAACAGGCTGACATAGGAGCTACACTGGGGTAGTCAAACAGGCTGACATAGGAGCTACACTGGGGTAGTCAAACAGGCTGACATAGGAGCTACACTGGGGTAGTCAAACAGGCTGACATAGGAGCTACACTGGGATAATCAAACAGGCTGACATAGGAGCTACACTGGGGTAATCAAACAGGCCGACATAGGAGCTACACTGGGGTAGTCAAACAGGCCGACATAGGAGCTACACTGGTCTAGTCAACGGGGCGACATAGGAGCTACACTGGTCTAGTCAACGGGGCGACATAGGAGCTACACTGGGATAATCAAACAGGCCGACATAGGAGCTACACTGGGGTAATCAAACATGCTGACATAGGAGTTACACTGGGGTAATCAAACAGGCCGACATAGGAGCTACACTGGTCTAGTCAACAGGCTGACATAGGAGCTACACTGGTCTAGTCAACGGGGCGACATAGGAGCTACACTGGGATAATCAAACAGGCCGACATAGGAGCTACACTGGGGTAATCAAACAGGCCGACATAGGAGCTACACTGGAGTAGTCAAACAGGCCGACATAGGAGCTACACTGGGGTAGTCAAACAGGCTGACATAGGAGCTACACTGGGGTAATCAAACAGGCCGACATAGGAGCTACACTGGGGTAGTCAAACAGGTTGACATAGGAGCTACACTGGGGTAGTCAAACAGGCTGACATAGGAGCTACACTGGTCTAGTCAACAGGCTGACATAGGAGCTACACTGGGGTAATCAAACAAGCTGACATAGGAGCTACACTGGGGTAATCAAACAGGCCGACATAGGAGCTACACTGGTCTAGTCAACAGGCTGACATAGGAGCTACACTGGGGTAGTCAAACAGGCTGACATAGGAGCTACACTGGGGTAATCAAACAGGCCGACATAGGAGCTACACTGGTCTAGTTAACAGGCTGACATAGGAGCTACACTGGTCTAGTCAACAGGCCGACATAGGAGCTACACTGGGGTAGTCAACAGGCTGACATAGGAGCTACACTGGGGTAGTCAACAGGCTGACATAGGAGCTACACTGGGGTAGTCAACAGGCTGACATAGGAGCTACACTGGGGTAGTCAACAGGCTGACATAGGAGCTACACTGGTCTAGTCAACAGGCCGACATAGGAGCTACACTGGTCTAGTCAACAGGCCGACATAGGAGCTACACTTTGGTAGTCAACAGGCTGACATAGGAGCTACACTGGTCTAGTCAACAGGCCGACATAGGAGCTACACTGGGGTAGTCAAACAGGCCGACATAGAAGCTACACTGGGGTAGTCAAACAGGCCGACATAGGAGCTACACTGGGGTAATCAAACATGCTGACATAGGAGTTACACTGGGGTAATCAAACAGGCCGACATAGGAGCTACACTGGTCTAGTCAACAGGCTGACATAGGAGCTACACTGGTCTAGTCAACGGGGCGACATAGGAGCTACACTGGGATAATCAAACAGGCCGACATAGGAGCTACACTGGGGTAATCAAACAGGCCGACATAGGAGCTACACTGGTCTAGTCAAACAGGCTGACATAGGAGCTACACTGGGGTAATCAAACATGCTGACATAGGAGCTACACTGGGGTAATCAAACAGGCTGACATAGGAGCTACACTGGGGTAATCAAACAGGCTGACATAGGAGCTACACTGGGGTAGTCAAACAGGCTGACATAGGAGCTACACTGGGGTAGTCAAACAGGCTGACATAGGAGCTACACTGGGGTAGTCAACAAGCTGACATAGGAGCTACACTGGTCTAGTCAACATGCTGACATAGGAGCTACACTGGGGTAATCAAACAGGCCGACATAGGAGCTACACTGGGGTAGTCAAACAGGCCGACATAGGAGCTACACTGGGGTAGTCAACAGGCCGACATAGGAGCTACACTGGGGTAGTCAAACAGGCTGACATAGGAGCTACACTGGGGTAATCAAACAGGCCGACATAGGAGCTACAATGGGGTAGTCAAACAGGCCGACATAGGAGCTACACTGGGGTAGTCAACAGGCCGACATAGGAGCTACACTGGGGTAGTCAAACAGGCTAACATAGGAGCTACACTGGGGTAGTCAAACAGGCCGACATAGGAGCTACACTGGGTTAGTCAAACAGGCCGACATAGGAGCTACACTGGGTTAGTCAAACAGGCCGACATAGGAGCTATACTGGGGTAGTCAAACAGGTTGACATAGGAGCTACACTGGGGTAGTCAAACAGGTTGACATAGGAGCTACACTGGGGTAGTCAAACAGGCTGACATAGGAGCTACACTGGGGTAGTCAAACAGGCTGACATAGGAGCTACACTGGTCTAGTCAACAGGCTGACATAGGAGATACACTGGGGTAATCAAACAAGCTGACATAGGAGCTACACTGGGGTAATCAAACAGGCCGACATAGGAGCTACACTGGTCTAGTCAACAGGCTGACATAGGAGCTACACTGGGGTAATCAAACAGGCCGACATAGGAGCTACACTGGGGTAATCAAACAGGCCGACATAGGAGCTACACTGGTCTAGTCAACAGGCTGACATAGGAGCTACACTGGTCTAGTCAACAGGCCGACATAGGAGCTACACTGGTCTAGTCAACAGGCCGACATAGGAGCTACACTGGGGTAGTCAACAGGCTGACATAGGAGCTACACTGGTCTAGTCAACAGGCCGACATAGGAGCTACACTGGGGTAGTCAAACAGGCCGACATAGGAGCTACACTGGGGTAGTCAAACAGGCCGACATAGGAGCTACACTGGGGTAGTCAACAGGCCGACATAGGAGCTACACTGGGGTAGTCAAACAGGCTGACATAGGAGCTACACTGGGGTAGTCAAACAGGCTGACATAGGAGCTACACTGGGGTAATCAAACAGGCTGACATAGGAGCTACACTGGGGTAGTCAACAAGCTGACATAGGAGCTACACTGGGGTAGTCAACAGGCTGACATAGGAGCTACACTGGGTTAGTCAACAGGCTGACATAAGAGCTACACTGGGGTAGTCAACAGGCCGACATAGGAGCTACACTGGTCTAGTCAACAGGCTGACATAGGAGCTACACTGGGGTAGTCAAACAGGCCGACATAGGAGCTACACTGGGGTAATCAAACAAGCTGACATAGGAGCTACACTGGGGTACTCAAACAGGCCGACATAGGAGCTACACTGGTCTAGTCAACAGGCTGACATAGGAGCTACACTGGGGTAATCAAACAGGCTGACATAGGAGCTACACTGGGGTAATCAAACAGGCCGACATAGGAGCTACACTGGGGTAATCAAACAGGCCGACATAGGAGCTACACTGGTCTAGTCAACAGGCTGACATAGGAGCTACACTGGTCTAGTCAACAGGCCGACATAGGAGCTACACTGGTCTAGTCAACAGGCCAACATAGGAGCTACACTGGGGTAGTCAACAGGCTGACATAGGAGCTACACTGGGGTAGTCAAACAGGCCGACATAGGAGCTACACTGGGGTAGTCAAACAGGCCGACATAGGAGCTACACTGGGGTAGTCAACAGGCTGACATAGGAGCTACACTGGGGTAGTCAAACAGGCTGACATAGGAGCTACACTGGGGTAGTCAACAGGCTGACATAGGAGCTACACTGGGGTAGTCAACAGGCTGACATAAGAGCTACACTGGGGTAGTCAACAGGCCGACATAGGAGCTACACTGGTCTAGTCAACAGGCTGACATAGGAGCTACACTGGGGTAGTCAAACAGGCCGACATAGGAGCTACACTGGGGTACTCAAACAGGCCGACATAGGAGCTACACTGGGGTAGTCAAACAGGCTGACATAGGAGCTACACTGGGGTAATCAAACAGGCCGACATAGGAGCTACACTGGGGTAATCAAACAGGCTGACATAGGAGCTACACTGGTCTAGTCAACAGGCTGACATAGGAGCTACACTGGTCTAGTCAACAGGCCGACATAGGAGCTACACTGGTCTAGTCAACAGGCCGACATAGGAGCTACACTGGGGTAGTCAACAGGCTGACATAGGAGCTACACTGGGGTAGTCAAACAGGCCGACATAGGAGCTACACTGGGGTAGTCAAACAGGCCAACATAGGAGCTACACTGGGGTAGTCAACAGGCCGACATAGGAGCTACACTGGGGTAGTCAAACAGGCTGACATAGGAGCTACACTGGGGTAGTCAAACAGGCTGACATAGGAGCTACACTGGGGTAGTCAAACAGGCTGACATAGGAGCTACACTGGGGTAGTCAAACAGGCTGACATAGGAGCTACACTGGGGTAGTCAACAGGCTGACGTAGGAGCTACACTGGGGTAATCAAACAGGCTGACATAGGAGCTACACTGGGGTAGTCAACAGGCTGACGTAGGAGCTACACTGGGGTAATCAAACAGGCTGACATAGGAGCTACACTGGGGTAGTCAACAGGCTGACATAGGAGCTACACTGGGGTAATCAAACAGGCTGACATAGGAGCTACACTGGTCTAGTCAACAGGCCGACATAGGAGCTACACTGGGGTAATCAAACAGGCTGACATAGGAGCTACACTGGTCTAGTCAACAGGCCGACATAGGAGCTACACTGGGGTAATCAAACAGGCCGACATAGGAGCTACACTGGGGTAATCAAACAGGCTGACATAGGAGCTACACTGGGGTAGTCAAACAGGCTGACATAGGAGCTACACTGGTCTAGTCAACAGGCTGACATAGGAGCTACACTGGTCTAGTCAACAGGCCGACATAGGAGCTACACTGGGGTAATCAAAGAGGCCGACATAGGAGCTACACTGGGGTAGTCAAACAGGCCGACATAGGAGCTACACTGGGGTAGTCAAACAGGCTGACATAGGAGCTACACTGGGGTAATCAAACAAGCTGACATAGGAGCTACACTGGGGTAATCAAACAGGCTGACATAGGAGCTACACTGGGGTAGTCAAACAGGCTGACATAGGAGCTACACTGGGGTAATCAAACAGGCCGACATAGGAGCTACATTGGGGTAGTCAAACAGGCCGACATAGGAGCTACACTGGGGTAGTCAAACAGGCCGACATAAGAGCTACACTGGGGTAGTCAAACAGGTTGACATAGGAGCTACACTGGGGTAATCAAACAAGCTGACATAGGAGCTACACTGGGGTAATCAAACAGGCCGACATAAGAGCTACACTGGGGTAATCAAACAGGCTGACATAGGAGCTACACTGGTCTAGTCAACTGGCCGACATAGGAGCTACACTGGTCTAGTCAACAGGCTGACATAGGAGCTACACTGGGGTAGTCAACAGGCCGACATAGGAGCTACACTGGTCTAGTCAACAGGCTGACATAGGAGCTACACTGGGGTAGTCAAACAGGCCGACATAGGAGCTACACTGGGGTAATCAAACAAGCTGACATAGGAGCTACACTGGGGTAATCAAACAGGCCGACATAGGAGCTACACTGCTCTAGTCAACAGGCTGACATAGGAGCTACACTGGGGTAATCAAACAGGCCGACATAGGAGCTACACTGGGGTAATCAAACAGGCCGACATAGGAGCTACACTGGTCTAGTCAACAGGCTGACATAGGAGCTACACTGGTCTAGTCAACAGGCCGACATAGGAGCTACACTGGTCTATTCAACAGGCCGACATAGGAGCTACACTGGGGTAGTCAACAGGCTGACATAGGAGCTACACTGGGGTAGTCAAACAGGCCGACATAGGAGCTACACTGGGGTAGTCAAACAGGCCGACATAGGAGCTACACTGGGGTAGTCAACAGGCCGACATAGGAGCTACACTGGGGTAGTCAACAGGCCGACATAGGAGCTACACTGGGGTAGTCAAACAGGCTGACATAGGAGCTACACTGGGGTAATCAAACAGGCTGACATAGGAGCTACACTGGGGTAGTCAACAGGCTGACGTAGGAGCTACACTGGGGTAGTCAACAGGCTGACGTAGGAGCTACACTGGGGTAATCAAACAGGCTGACATAGGAGCTACACTGGGGTAGTCAACAGGCTGACATAGGAGCTACACTGGTCTAGTCAACAGGCCGACATAGGAGCTACACTGGGGTAGTCAAACAGGCTGACATAGTAGCTACACTGGTCTAGTCAACAGGCCGACATAGGAGCTACACTGGTCTAGTCAACAGGCTGACATAGGAGCTACACTGGGGTAATCAAACAGGCCGACATAGGAGCTACACTGGGGTAGTCAAACAGGCCGACATAGGAGCTACACTGGGGTAGTCAAACAGGCTGACATAGGAGCTACACTGGGGTAATCAAACAGGCCGACATAGGAGCTACACTGGGGTAGTCAAACAGGCTGACATAGGAGCTACACTGGGGTAATCAAACAGGCCGACATAGGAGCTACACTGGGGTAGTCAAACAGGCCGACATAGGAGCTACACTGGGGTAGTCAAACAGGCCGACATAGGAGCTACACTGGGGTAATCAAACAGGCTGACATAGGAGCTACACTGGGGTAGTCAAACAGGCTGACATAGTAGCTACACTGGTCTAGTCAACAGGCCGACATAGGAGCTACACTGGTCTAGTCAACAGGCTGACATAGGAGCTACACTGGGGTAATCAAACAGGCCGACATAGGAGCTACACTGGGGTAGTCAAACAGGCCGACATAGGAGCTACACTGGGGTAGTCAAACAGGCTGACATAGGAGCTACACTGGGGTAATCAAACAGGCCGACATAGGAGCTACACTGGGGTAGTCAAACAGGTTGACATTGGAGCTACACTGGGGTAATCAAACAGGCTGACATAGGAGCTACACTGGGGTAATCAAACAGGCCGACATAGGAGCTACACTGGGGTAATCTAACAGGCCGACATAGGAGCTACACTGGGGTAGTCAACAGGCTGACATAGGAGCTACACTGGGGTAGTCAACAGGCTGACATAGGAGCTACACTGGTCTAGTCAACAGGCTGACATAGGAGCTACACTGGTCTAGTCAACTGGCCGACATAGGAGCTACACTGGTCTAGTCAACAGGCTGACATAGGAGCTACACTGGGGTATCAGGAACAGTAGTTTTTTTCCCTGCTACGCTGGACAAGTAACTTTTGGCCAGCAGAGCAGAGCGCGCGCCATGTTATCCAGTGTTCTGGGACGTGAGCGTTATGTTGAACATGGAACCAGAGCGGACCTGAGCTGCTTATGACCAGGTTTCATTGAATGAATATGTCTAGTGTAGCAAGTCAGTGACATTCAGGAAATGAAGGCTTCTGAAAGTATTAGGACACAATTAGTCTCCTGAGTAGAACTTCCACCTGTCCTGTTGGTCGCGTTAACCTGTCAATAACAGAGAGTCTCCCGGGTGATTGGTGCTGTGACCTGTCACTGAGTGTCTGTGTGTTCTTTGATTGTTGGACTGACCTGTCTGTCTCCTCCCCTCCAGTCTGAACGAGCGTGCCCACCTGTTGACCCGGGTTTTTAGGAAAACACCGTCCAATGTGGGGTGCAAAAACTCTGTGCAACAGAGCAACGTGTCCCGTGAGTATCCCTGTCCCGGCCTCGGCTACTTGTATTCATTCCCTGTATACAATTAATATACTTTCTGTAGGTAATATAATATACTGTTTAGGAAATATAATATACTTTCTCGGTCATATAGTATACTTAATCGTAAATATAATATACTTTCTAGGAAATATAATTTACTGTCTCGGTAGGTGACAACACAGGTGTGTACTTACTGTATCTCTCTCCATATCTCTCTCTCTCTCTCTCTCTCTCTCGCTTTCTCTCCATATCTCTCTCTCTCTCTCTCTCTCTCCTTTCTCTCCATATCGCTCTCACTCTCTCGCTTCCTCTCCAAATCGCTCTCACTCTCTCTCGCTTTCTCTCCATATCTCTCTCTCTCTCTCTCTCTCTCTCTCTCTCTCGCTTTCTCTCCATATCTCTCTCTCTCGCTTTCTCTCCATATCTCTCTCTCTCGCTTTCTCTCCATATCTCTCTCTCTCTCTCTCGCTTTCTCTCCATATCTCTCTCTCTCTCTCTCGCTTTCTCTCCATATCTCTCTCACCTCTCTCGCTCTCTCTCTTTCTCTCCATATCTCTCTCACCTCTCTTGCTCTCTCTCTTTCTCTCTATCTCTCTCACCTCTCTCGCTCTCTTGCCTTCTCTCTCTCACTCTTTCTTTCTTTTTCCTTCTCTCTCACGCTCTCTCCTTCTCTCGCCCCTCTCCATCTCTCTAGATGGCTATGCCTTCTCCCAGGAGGAACATGGGGTGGTGTCTCAGTCCCAGGTGTGTCGATCCTACGACACGACCCGCCAACGGCCCAGTATCTAGCCCCCCCCCCACCGTCCCGCCCTTGGCCCACCTGGCTACGGGGATCTTGGCAACGTTTTCCCAGGCAGCAGCGGAGACAGACTGATGCTGAGGCATCACCCCTGCTGTGGCCTTATTGGAACTTATACTGACTTTGACCTGGGACCTTGACCCCTGGAGGCCGTTGCTCGGCATGGAACACTGACTAAAGGGAAGGGACCAGACCCGTCTGTACTGTCCAAACTGGTCTCCGCTCTTGCTTACACACACACACACACACACACACACACACACACACACACACACACACACACACACACACACACACACACACACACACACACACACACACACACACGCAGACACACAGGCACGAGTAATCACAGCCACACAAACAGACATAATAGATCAACCACAGAGACTGTAATGTGTATCTAATTATAGCATGGACTGGGTTTAGTTTACACATCAGTGCGTCTTTGTCCGTTTGTATGTCTGCACTTGTCTGTGCTACTGTATGTATCTGCCCTCGTGTGTGTGTGTGTGTGTGTGTGTGTGTGTGTGTGTGTGTGTGTGTGTGTGTGTGTGTGTGTGTGTGTGTGTGTGTGTGTGTGTGTGTGTGTGTGTGTGGCCACACTCCCTCTCATCTCGCTCTCTTGAGCCGGGGTTTAGCTCGTCCGTCATCACCGTGACGATGGGAGACGGGGAAGGAAGGAAGGAGGAGGAGCACTTTGAAATATAGACTGAACATATACTGGCCCAGGAGGAATTCCTCTCTGAGAGCTGAAGAGAAGAGAGCCCCACTGCCCCACTGCCAAAGATCACAGAGATGCCACTGAGGGGGAACCCCCACCCATACTGACCACTACTCTACAAGGACCCCCACCCATACTGACCACTACTCTACAAGGACCCCCACCCATACTGATCACTACTCTACAAGGACCCCCACCCATACTGATCACTACTCTACAAGGACCCCCACCCATACTGACCACAACTCTACAAGGACCCCCACCCATACTGATCACTACTCTACAAGGACCCCCACCCATACTGACCTCTACTCTACAAGGACCCCCCCCCATACTGACCACTACTCTACAAGGACCCCCACCCATACTGACCACAACTCTACAAGGACCCCCACCCCCATACTGACCACTACTCTACAAGGACCCCCCACCCATACTGACCACTACTCTACAAGGACCCCCCCCCCCCCCCATACTGACCACTACTCTACAAGGACCCCCACCCATACTGACCACTACTCTACAAGGACCCCCACCCATACTGACCACTACTCTACAAGGACCCCCACCCATACTGACCACTACTCTGCAAGGACCCCCACCCATACTGACCACTACTCTACAAGGACCCCCACCCATACTGACCACTACTCTACAAGGATCCCCACTTACCTCTCTGGCTCAGCGACCTCCTATCTCCCCCCTCTCATCTGCGGCTATGGACTTCTTTTGTTGTTGAATAAATGGACTTGTGTCTCCGTCTTTCTCTTTTAATATCTGTGTTTCTGCTCCTTGATAGATAGATATATATTATTATATTTTCTATCTATCCCATACTGGACTATAGACCATATTAGCTGGAGGCAAAAGGGATATTCCATGATGTGAACTAATAACCGGTGCTACATATGCTTCACAAATGTTAGGGTTGTGGTCCATTCCATTTCCACTTCATCAATAAGCACTATATTGGAGTCCACATAGTTAACATTTCAATAAATATTCTGTAGAATGTAGTTGGTTTCAACCCTATGTGGTGCGTTCGTAAACTGTGTTAAGGACACTTCAGGGAAGGAATGCAAGGGTCAGGGAATTTTACTACATTTCAGATGTAATCATTAAATATAATCAATCAATGATTTAAATGCTTCTTGACTTTTACTTACTAAATCTGAACTTTTGTTCTGCAGGATAGAGTAGGACGTTTAGGTTTCTTGGTCAATGAAAACATTGTGACATGAGGGTAAATAAATTCCCAAGGTGATTGAAGGCTAAGAGCATGTTGAATGAGATGAACACTCATAGTAAATAGTAAACCTATGGCCAGTTTCACAGAGAGAGATGGAATGTGAACGAATATACATTATGAATGTAAGCTGTGAATGCTATGCAAGCCAGCCACGTCCTGTTAGCATCACCATTAAACTCCTGTCCCCGATCAGTAGGAATAAGCATGGGGATGCCACGCCCACCTTCTTGGATGTCTCCCAGCCTGCAGCCTGGCTCCAGCTCCAGCCTGCAGCCGCTCTGCTCCAATATGGAGAATCCATTCCTCCTCCCCAGCATGAGTAGTAGATCCATTTCACCTTCCTAAAACGACTCGCCCTCGGCCTTCTACTTTCTCTCTCCACTCAACTCCACTTCCCCCTTTAGTCCCCAAGTTTCCATAGAGATTTGCCAAGAATACACCTCCCGAGCACAGAGGAAATAGTTGGGGTTTAGGGACTGTAATTGTTGTGTTTTGTTAATATCACAGCGTTATGTGTCTGGTGATGGATGTGACCGGTATTTGTGTTGTCTACACTGGGTGGTACGGCTGTCTCTGTCTGTAATTAGTGTGTTTATATGCATTAAGGTATGGTAACTAAGTATAATTTGTATGTTGTGTGTACGAACGGGAGAGTGTGAGAACGACCAAGAGTGTGAGGCAACGAGTGTGTGTAACAGTGTGAGTGCTATATCTAGTGTGTATGTTGGCTACTCACTCCCCGAGACTGTTTTGTGGTTCGGCTCCTGCTGGCTGTCAGTTTTTACACTTGGGAGTGTTGTTTCTGTAGTTCTAGTTCTCGCCTCGTCTCTAAGCGTGTTAAAATCTCACAGCTCCTGCCAGGACCGAGTCAGCCATGGTGCTAGTCTTATGGCTACAGACGTTGCCTCCAACCTAACCGTGGAACATGTGTTGTGTGGACTGGTGTTGGTGGTGGGGGGGGGGGGGAATGGGTGGTTTAAGAACAGACATGGCCCAAACGACTGTGAGGCTAGCAGTATATTTCCTTTCTTAAGCCAGGCAAAACCTCAGCAATGTGTGTTTTCCTTATTCTAGAAACGTGTTAAATGGTAGCAGTTGAACTACAGGCAGAATGGACATATGACTCCATGAGAGTTTGGACTCTGTTTCATATTTATTTATTATAATTCATATGAAAAATGGCACACTGAGCATGTACACATTCAACCTTAGGATACACGTGCGCACACACACACACACACACACAGCTGATCATACAGACATTGTGCTTGAAATCCACGACACACACAGTCAGATTAGTCTGCTTTGGGACATTTATGCACTTATGCAATTTCATGAACTGACATTTGGGGCTGAACTGTGTGTTCAGAACCAGTTCTAAAGCAGGAGAGTTTCCAGAGTCCAAAGGCCCCTTTAAGACTAGCCACCCAATGTGACTGGCAGTTGTGACTTTCTATGTATTTTTCTACCCTGCTGAGGTGAAAAGAATTGACTCAAAATGTTGGAAATACCCTGAAACGTTCCAACAAAACTCCAGTCTACCTTCAGTTTGCACAGAGGGACAAATACACACACTTCTTTCACAGGAGGGAGGCTTAGTGAAGGGGAACAGTTTGCACAGAGGGACAAATACACACACTTCTTTCACAGGAGGGAGGCTTAGTGAAGGGGAACAGTTTGATTGCATTATTAACTCTGCAGTCTTCAGAAGGCTGCCGATCACAGCTACACAGGGAGAGAGCACGGCGCTCCTGTCTCACCGCTACACAGGGAGAGAGCACGGCGCTCCTGTCTCACCGCTACACAGGGAGAGAGCACGGCACTCCTGTCTCACAGCTACACAGGGAGAGAGCACGGCACTCCTGTCTCACAGCTACACAGGGAGAGAGCACGGCGCTCCTGTCTCACCGCTACACAGGGAGAGAGCACGGCACTCCTGTCTCACCGCTACACAGGGAGAGAGCACGGCACTCCTGTCTCACAGCTACACAGGGAGAGAGCACTCCTGTCTCACAGCTACACAGGGAGAGAGCACGGCGCTCCTGTCTCACCGCTACACAGGGAGAGAGCACGGCACTCCTGTCTCACCGCTACACAGGGAGAGAGCACGGCACTCCTGTCTCACCGCTACACAGGGAGAGAGCACGGCGCTCCTGTCTCACAGCTACACAGGGAGAGAGCACGGCGCTCCTGTCTCACAGCTACACAGGGAGAGAGCACGGCGCTCCTGTCTCACAGCTACACAGGGAGAGAGCACGGCACTCCTGTCTCACAGCTACACAGGGAGAGAGCACGGCACTCCTGTCTCACAGCTACACAGGGAGAGAGCACGGCACTCCTGTCTCACAGCTACACAGGGAGAGAGCACGGCACTCCTGTCTCACAGCTACACAGGGAGAGAGCACGGCACTCCTGTCTCACAGCTACACAGGGAGAGAGCACGGCCCTCCTGTCTCACTGCTACACAGGGAGAGAGCACGGCACTCCTGTCTCACCGCTCCTTTCACCTTTCGTGCACATTTATTTCCAAATCCTTGTGTGAGTGTTTGTGTATTTTCTTGCGTGTGTGTGTGTATTTCTGCTCAGGGCAGTGGTGTGTGTGTGTGGGGGGGTTGCGGGCGTCACAGTCTGTGTCCTGTGTTCACTTCATTGGACTTTAACCGGTCTACAGGGAGAGAGGGACTGCTTTTCACATCCCACCACCTGCATTTCCCATTACACACCACATATACTCATATACACACATCCACTCACAGTACCTCTGTTAACATAGAGCCATTCCGCACCACATATTGCTCACACACACACACAGCACATACTCTACATATGAAGAGTTTCATTCCAAAACGCTAACCATTTTCAGAAATGTTAGTAAATTAGCTTTTATTGTTCAAAGAAATGATGAAAGAGTGCTGTGTTTTTCACTATCTAATCATGGCATGGGCTTGTTCAATGACAGATGTATTTGTTTGAAATCTATTACTTAATGGTTTCATTTCAGAGAGACAAATAATCAAGTTTTTTTTGCAAAATGCTATATATCCACCTCACTCTGAGAGAAATAAGTAGTTCGTTTTTACACAGTCACATATTACAAAAAACTGTCGAAATTATACATTTGTGACATCAATATAAAAAAATACAAAAGAAATCAATACGTTAATATGACATCTGTATGTAAAACTTTGACATTTTAATAATTTAGCTGATGCTATTATCCAGAGTGACTAACAGTGACATTCATCTTAAGATAGCTAGGTGAGACAACCACATTAGTCAAACAGTATACCAACATTCCATTCCAGCTAAACGATGGATACATAGCATTTTGGGGGAAAAACACATTTTCATATGCATCTAAAATCTATTAATAAAAAATTTGAAAACAGTAATATTTTACACACACATGAAGGTACCCATAAGTAATCATTTCTGATTAAAAAAAATTAAAAACACGTGAAAAATTGGTTGATATAGCGTTTTGGAAATAAACTCTTCATATATTCACAATTCACATACAGTACACACACAGGACACAGCACCTCACAACCTGTACTGTACATACACACATTCCCTCATTTACACATACAACAGATACTACATGGACAAACTTCAAGATGTTAAACACATGTACGTACAGTGCCTTGCAAAAGTATTCATCCCCCTTGGCATTTTTCCTATTTTGTTGCATTACAACCTGTAATTTAAATTTATTTTTATGTGGATTTCATGTAATGGACATACACAAAATAGTCCAAATTGGTAAAGTGAAATGAAAAATATAACTTATTTCAAAAAATTCTAAAAAATAAAAATGGAAAAGTGGTGTGTCACCCCCTTTGCTATGAAGCCCCTAAATAAGATCTGGTGCAACCAATTACCTTCAGAAGTCACATAATTAGTTAAAGTCCACCTGTGTGCAATCTAAGTGTCACATGATCTGTTCCATGATTTCAATATATATATATACACCGGTTCTGAAAGGCCCCAGAGTCTGCAACACCACTAAGCAAGGGGCACCACCAAGCAAGCGGCACCATGAAGACCAAGGAGCTCTCCAAACAGGTCAGGGACAAAGTTGTGGAGAAGTACAGATCAGGGTTGGGTTATAAAAAAATATCAGAAACTTTGAACATCCCATGGAGCACCATTAATTCCATTATAAAAAAATGGAAAGAATATAGCACCACAACAAACCTTCCAAGAGAGGGCCGCCCACCAAAACTCACGGAACAGGCAAGGAGGGCATTAACCAGAGGCAACAAAGAGACCAAAGATAACCCTGAAGGAGCTGCAAAGCTCCACAGTGGAGATTGGAGTATCTGTCCATAGGACCACTTTAAGCCGTACACGCCACAGAGTTTGGCTTTACGGAAGAGTGACCAGAAAAAAGCCATTGCTTAAAGAAAAAAATAAGCAAACACGTTTGGTGTTTGCCAAAAGGCATGTGGGAGACTCCCCAAACATATGGAAGAAGGTACTCTGGTCAGATGAGACTAAAATTTAGCTTTTAGGCCGTCAAGGAAAACACTATGTCTGGCGCAAACCCAACACCTCTCATCACCCCGAGAACACCATCCCCACAGTGAAGCATGGTGGTGGCAGCATCATGCTGTGGGGATATTTGTCATCGGCAGGGACTGGGAAACTGGTCAGAATTGAAGGAATGATGGATGGCGCTAAATACAGGGGAATTCTTGAGGGAAACCTGTTTCAGTCTTCCAGAGATTTGAGACTGGGACAGAGGTTCACCTTCCATCAGGACAATGACCCTGAGCATACTGCTAAAGCAACACTCGAGTAGTTTAAGGGGAAACATTTGAATGTCTTGGAATGGCCTAGTCAAAGCCCAGACCTCAATCCAATTGAGAATCTGTGGTATGACTTAAAGATTGCTGTCCACCAGCGGAACCCATCCAACTTGAAGGAGCTGGAGCAGTTTTGCCTTGTAGAATTGGCAAAAGTCCTAGTGGCTAGATGTGCCAAGCTTATAGAGACATATCCCAAGAGACTTGCAGCTGTAATTGCTGCAAAAGGTGGCTCTATAAAGTATTGACTTTGGGGGGTGAAGAGTTATGCACGCTCAAGTTTTCCGTTTTTTTGTCTTATTTCTTGTTTGTTTCACAAAAAAAATATTCTGCATCTTCAAAGTGGTAGGCATGTTGTGTAAATCAAATGATACAACCCCCCCCCCCAAAAAAAATCTATTTTAATTCCAGGTTGTAAGGCAACAAAATAGGAAAAATGTCAAGGGGTTGAATACTTTCGCAAGCCACTGTATGCTGAGAGTCGTTGGCCATGGTGAGTAGCATAACCCCTCTATGTGATTGTGTTTTCTTGAATGAGGACATCCAGAAAGATGTACCCCTTTCTTGTCCTCACATACTCCATCTTGGGGTGAGGTTGACTCAGTCAGAATGATTACCCTGAGGCAACGTAATATCACACACATCCCACTAGGCACAGAAGTCAATTCAACGTCTATTCCACGTTGGTTCAACGTCATTTAATTGAAATAATGTGGAAACATTGTTGATTCAACCAGTGTGTGCCCAGCGGGATGTAGGACAGACACACACACACGCAACACACTGTGGCTGGTCAGGCACAGATCCCAGCTTGGGTTTTACGAGTCCTCTGTGTGAGCCAGAGTCCATATCATTCTCTCTATAAGCTGGCGAGCTCCCAATGTCCCCATAAGGTTTCTCACGCAGTCTCCGTAAGGTTTTCTGGCAGAGTTCCACAAAGTCCTCACACGGTCTGTTACACACAGTCATCAAAATGGCCCCTTCCTCAAACTGTTACTGGAGGGTACTTCTGCTCACTGGTGACACTCGCCACACTGGTGGGTGGGGGGTAGGGGGACTGCAGCTGTCTGTAGCCCCCCTGGGTGGGGTCCAGGTAGACCCCCTGGGGCGGGGACATGTGGTGGGTGGCGTAGCCGATGTACTGGGGGTGGATGAACTGTCCCTGGTGGGGCATGATCTGGGTGGCCTGCTGGCAGTTGAGCACGGAGAAGTTGGTGGGCATGTTGACGAAGACACTGGCGTCTGTAGGCAGACAGCAGGAGGCCTGGGTGCGCATCATGGGCTGGGGGGCCGGGCGAGGCACCTGGGCAGGAGGGGCAGAGGAACTGGACGACGTGGCTGTGCTTGATTGGCGGGAGGAGGAACCGCGAGACGTGCCCACGCTGGCCATCATGGGAATGGTCTCCAGGAGACGGCCGCCACCTCCCCCACCCCCTGACGACAGTTCCTGTTTGGGGCGGAGACAGCGGCAGCAGCACACGGCAACGACGGAACCCACCAGGACGAAGGCCACGAATACAGAGCCCACGATCAGGAAGGGAACGTAGATGGGTACTGAAAAGAGAGAGAGAAAGGTATTGTCAGTGATCTGACGATAACACATGGATTTTCAACAAAAAATGTCTGTTCTCTTTCTCTCATTATCAAATACACAGTATGACAGGAATGAAAGTACGATAGGAATCAAGCAGCAGGCTCATTCTCTCTATAACAAGTAGAGCAGAGCGAGGACAGAACTTCTTCAGACCATAACCACTTACGCCCTCAGAGAAAACAAACTGAACACAGTACAACAGCAACATGATGAAGTGATTTATTTTCTGCCATCAAGACATTTGACATGATTTTGGAAAATGCACTCTTTGCTTGAATGAGTAAAGTTGAAAGACTACGAGTCAACCACCATGAGGAAACCAGGTTGTCTAGAGTTTAAACCAAGAGCTTTTACAGTCACGTGTTTCAACTTCACCCACAAACACAAATCTCCCACGTGAGTGAAGGAGAGATAGAGACAACGAGATAAAAGACAAAAGATGTGGAGACAAAAGGAGAGGAAGAAAGGGATAGACAGAGGTGGACTAGTGGCGTGTCCCCAGGGGGCCCCAGGCCCTCATTAGTACTTATCAACTTTGTTTTCATCTGTTATAATCCTGCACGCCCAGCTGTGACCCCACCACCCCCCTCCCCCGCCGACCCTGCACCCCTCTGTGTGTGTGTGTGTGTGTGTGTGTGTGTGTGTTTGATCTGTGTTTATGTCTGTGTGAGGGGGGATTCTGTCTCATACCAAAGTTATGCAGACAGAATTTGTTATGTGGGTACTCCTGCCCTTTTCCCATATATAAATCCACATCACGCCACGCCCTTCAAGACAAAATAGTCACTTAAACTGTATAGAGGCAGCATTAAGACATATTGAGAGTGGCATTAACGGTGGCTTGTTTGGAGTAGTGAAACAGGCCACATTACAGGCCTAATTCCATCCATATTTTCAGTATTATAAAGACCAACCTTTCAGTGGGGCTCTAATGTACACTACATCTATCTTTCTGTAACTGTGTTTAATATAACTCCTGTGACTCTGGACATGAAACAGGCTACTGTGTGTTAGATCTGCATGATTCTGTGATAATTAGCATATCATTTACCCCTCAATGGACCATAACAGAGTACATAGCTGTTATTCTACCATGTGTCTACTGTAAATCAGCTCCAGGAAGTACAGTAATCACGTTATGAGCATTAGACCGTCTGTCTGCCTGTTGTAGTGATTGAAGATGACTTGCTAATCAAGCAGTAGGCTAACTCTCTTACAGAGTGAGGTAGATAATGGCAGCGTAGCCTACTACAGTGTAAACAAGGTGGTTTATACTAAATGTTTTTTTGGGGGAGGTAACTTTTGACCCAACAGTGAGCACTCATGGGGAATGTTGGCAGCAATGGGCCGAGAGGTGTTACACACACACACACACACATCCTTTTGGAGCGCAATGAGGAACCTGTTATATTACAGCTGATTTCATGTGATGTATTGTTCCTCTGGTGAAGTTGCTCATTTTCCAGTTTGAATATTCCAGTGTTATGGAGTGTAACCTTGAGAAATGCAGTGACTCGGTTGCTCTGTTGTTTTCTTTTTCATTCATTCATTGTCTGTCTGTCTGTCTGTCTGTCTGTCTGTCTGTCTGTCTGTCTGTCTGTCTGTCTGTCTGTCTGTGTCCCTCTCTCTCTCTGTCTGTCTGTCTGTCTGTCTGTCTGTCTGTCTGTCTGTCTGTGTCCCTCTCTCTGTCTCTTTGTCAGTCTCTCTTTCTCGTATCAACATCAAAAGTCACCAGCATTTCTAAGGACCTTTATAGAACTCTAAAGTCTGAAGCTATAGGCACTCCCCACTGGTCACAGACGTCAATTCAACATCTATTCCACGTTGGTTCAACATAATTTCTTTGAAATGACTCCGAAACAACGTTGATTCAACCAGTGTGTGCCCAGTTGGCCATTAGATTACTGTAATTCTGGGACAACAGACCAACTGGAAAGTGACTTCACTGACATTTTCAACCTCTCCCTGACCGAGTCTGTAATGTTTCAAGCAGACCACCATAGTCCCTGTGTCCAAAAAAGCGAAGGTAACCTGCCTAAATGTTTGTTAGTTTGTTTGTTGGTTTGGCAATGCCACTGTCAACCAGAGAAATATGCTGAGAAGGATTATCACCACAGAGAGCAAGGTACTTGGAGTCAAACAGACAGGCCTGGATGAGATCTTTAAGGTCAGGGCCCTCCGCAAGGCTCACAAAATCATTTTAGACCCAAGCCACCGCCTGTACCCGGACTTTGAACTACTCCCCTCTGAGCGCAGGTATAGGGCACCCCTCGGCAGGAAAAACAGAACTAAACAATAATTTGTGCCAGGTGTCATATCCCTCCAAAATGCTTGGGGCTAATGTTCCCATCGACCCAGTAAGGTCAGCAGGCTAGACTCTTTGTAATGGTATGTACAGTTGAAGTCGGAAGTTTACATATGTAACAGTATAACTTTAAACCGTCCCCTCGCCCCGACACGGGCGCGAACCAGGGACCCTCTGCACACATCGACAACGGTCACCCACGAAGCAGCGTTACCCATCGCTCCACAAAAGCCACGGCCCTTGCAAAGCAAGGGGCAACACTACTTAAGTCTTAGAGCAAGTGACGTAACTGATTGAAATGCTACTAGCGCGTACCCGCTAACTAGCTAGCCATTTCACATCCGTTACACTCACCCCCCTTTCAACCTCCTCCTTTTTCCGCAGCAACCAGTGATCCGGGTCAACAGCATCAATGTAACAGTATAACTTTAAACCGTCCCCTCGCCCCGACCCGGGCGCGAACCAGGGACCCTCTGCACACATCAACAACGGTTGCCCACGAAGCACGGTCGTTACCCATCGCTCCACAAAGGCCGAGGCCCTTGCAAAGCAAGGGGCAACACTACTTAAGTCTTAGAGCAAGTGACGTAACTGATTGAAATGCTACTAGCGCGTACCCGCTAACTAGCTAGCCATTTCACATCCGTTACACATACAGTTAGGTTGGAGTCATTAAAACTTGTTTTTCAACCACTCCACAAATTTCTTGTTAACAAACTATAGTTTTGGCAAGTCGATTAGGGCATCTACTTTGTGCATGACAGAAGTCATTTTTCCAACAATTGTTTACAGACAGTTTATTTCACTGTATCACAAGTCCAGTGGGTCAGAAGTTTACATACACTAAGTTGACTGTGCCTTTTAAACAGCTTGGAAAATTCCAGAAAATTATGTCATGGTTTTAGAAACGTCTGATGGGCTAATTGACATCATTTTAGTCAATTGGAGGTGTACTTGTGGATGTATTTTAAGGCCTACATTCAAACTCAGTGCCTCTTTGCTTGACATCAATGGAAAATCAAAATCAGCCAAGACCTCAGAAAAAAATTGTAGACCTCCACAAGTCTGGTTCATCCTTGGGAGCAATTTCCAAACGCCTGAAGGTACCACGTTCATCTGTACAAACAATAGTACGCAAGTATAAAGACCATGGGACCACGCAGCCGTCATACCGCTCAGGAAGGAGACACGTTCTGTCTCCTAGAGATCAACGTACTTTGGTGCGAAAAATTCTAATCAATCCCAGAACAACAGCAAAGGACATTTAAAAAATATATATGTTTACCTTTATTTAACTAGGCAAGCCTGATATGAACAAATTCTTATTTTCAATGACGGCCTAGGAACAGTGGGTTAACTGCCTTGTTCAGGGGCAGAACGACAGATTTTTACCTTGTCAGCTCGGGGATTCGATCTTGCAAACTTTCGGTTACTAGTCCAATGCTCTAAACACTAGGCCACTAGGCTACCTGCCGCCCATTGTGAAGATGCTGGAAGAAGCAGGTACAAAAGTATCTATATCCACAGTAAAACAAGTCCTATATCGACATAACCTGAATGGCCGCTCAGCAAGGAAGAAGCCACTGCTCCAAAACCGCCATATAAAAGCCAGACTACGGTTTGCAACTGCACATGGGGACAAAGATCGTACTTTTTTGAGAAATGTCCTCTGGTCTGATGAAACAAAAATAGAACTGTTTGGCCATAATGACCATCGTTATGTTTGGAGGAAAAAGGGGGAGGCTTACAAGCCGGAGAACACCATCCCAACCGTGAAGCACGGGGGTGGCAGCATCATGTTGTGGGGGTGCTTTGCTGCAGGAGGGACTGGTGCACTTCACAAAATAGATGGCATCATGAGGTAGGAAAATTATGTGGCTATTTTGAAGCAATATCTCAAGACATCAGTCAGGAAGTTAAAGCTTGGTCGCAAATGGATCTTCCAAATGGACAATGACCCCAAGCATACTTCCAAAGTTGTGGCAAAATTGCTTAAGGACAACAAAGTCAAGGTATTGGAGTGGCCATCACAAAGCCCTGACCTCAATCCTATAGAAAATTTGTGGGCAGAACTGAAAAAGCGTGTGTGAGCAAGGAGACCTACAAACCTGACTCAGTTACACCAGCTCTGTCAGGAGGAATGGGCCAAAATTCACCCAACTTTGTGTGGAAGGCTACCCAAAACGTTTGACCCAATTTAAACAATTTAAAGGCAATGCTACTGAATACTAATTGAGTGTATGTAAACTTCTGACCCACTGGGAATGTGATGAAAGAAATAAAAGCTGAAATAAATAATTCTCTCTACTATTATTCTGACATTTCACATTCTTAAACTTAAACTCCAACACCATCATTATGTTTGCTGACAAAACAACAGTGGTAGGCCTGATCACCGACAACGATGAGACAGCCTATAGGGAGGTGCCAGAACAACAACCTCTCCCTCAATGTGAGCAAGACAAAGGAGCTGATCGTGGACTACAGGAAAAGGAGGGCCAAACAGGCCCCCATTAACATTGACGGGGCTGAAGTTCTACAGCTGCACCATCGAGAGCATCCTGACCGGTTGCATCACCGCCTGGTATGGCAACTGTTCGGCATCCGACCGTAAGGCACTACAGAGGGTGGTGATTTAGTTCCAGTACATCACTGGGGCCAAGCTTCCTGCCATCCAGGACCTATATACTAGGAGGTGTCAGAGGAAAGCCCCAAAAATTGTCAAAAACTCCAGTCACCCAATTCATAGATGGCAAGCGGTACCGGAGCGCCAAGTCTAGGTACAAAAGGCTCCTTAATAGCTTCTACCCCCAAGCCATAAGACTGCTGAACAATTAATCAATTGGCCTCCCAGACTATTTACATTGACCCCCTCCCCCGCTACTCACTGTTTATGATCTATGCATAGTCACTTTACCCCTACCTACATGTACAAACTACCTCAACTAACCTGTATATAGCCTCGTTATTGTTATTTTATTGTTACATTTTATTTTATTTTTACTTTATTTCATTTAGTAAATATTTCTTTAACTCTATTTCTTGAACTGCATTATTGGTTAAGTCTACACCTGTTGTATTCGGCGCATGTGACAAATAAAATGTCATTTGATTTGAACAGCTGACTAGACTCGATTTAGCCTAGATAGTTTCTCCCTCTTCTGTACTCTGAGACACTACGACATCAATAATCTGAGACCATTAATTATTTCCTACTGAACAGCAACAGTGTCAGTTTAAATATCTCGCAGGCAAGATAATTCCAGGGGTCCTCTCCTTTCCTGAATCCAACACATGTTCCTTAATGTTGAATGTTACGCTCCGTTTGTTGTTCTTAATGCATATATAATATCCTCCTCGGGGTTATTCATTGACGTGGCTGTGTGTATCTTTGCTTCATGATTAATACTTTGCCCTGTAGATGAACAATATATAAAATGTACAAAGGGTGCCTTGCACGACAAAATACTTCCTTTTTGGCTCTTGGGAGAAAAACCCTCCATACTTTTAGTTATTTTGGCCGCTGTATGAAAATGTAAATAGCTCTTTCTGGAGTGATAAGGGATGATTGTTTCAACAAATGCCAAGAGAGAAGCATGCTGTAGGTTACTCTACAAGAAAGGCATGCTCTGTTGATGCAGATGTTTCATATCTGGACTAAGTCTAGCAAACTATTATTTTTCTTTGAAAAATTACCAATGCAAGATTTTGGAGTCATAGTAAATGTGCCTCTCATTTTGCATAATTCAATTATGTAATTTCTCTTTTCTTCCTACAAACTCTGATGTTATGAAAAAGATGGAAACATGTTGGAAACAAGAGATTAAGACCTAATACCAGTTTAGACCTTTAAATTTTTCAGCAAATCTACTTTCAATACAAATTATAAAGAGTTATGACATTTGTTCTTCCAATCACACCCAATTATTAATACTTAATCACTACTAAACCTGAGATGAAGTTATAATGTGACATTATTAGGGGCTTCTGTTCCGTGGCAATGGGTTATATGGACACCCTAGTCATCCGCAACAAAAGGCCAGCCCGCAGAAAATCATGTGAAGGTAACCAGACAAACAGACGTCACTTTAGCTCAGCAAACTTCTGGAACACTCAAGGGATCCCCACTCTCGAGGTGTTCTGAATGGAAATCAACACGCAAGCGCGGGGAAATGATCCATATCGCGATTTGTTTTTATGAACAGAGCTGTCAGCGCGGTTGCGAACCACTGCCCTAAAGATCCGGTCAAGTCCAAACATGATCCTCATGGGGACAGAGCTCCTGCTCTGCATTCCCTGCGGCGCGCGCTTTTGTTAGAGCTAGAACAAACACAGATATTTATAACGCAACGCAGCACAATTTGCCATTTGTGAGTGAGTCGGTAGTTGGTTGACTTTCTGGTGTCCACTGTCTCTGTAGCCGAAATACTCATGCAACCCTCACTTGCCACGTTGCATGCGCGAGCATTGACACATACATTTACACATCACATTTACATTTTAGTCATTTAGCAGACGCTCTTATCCTGAGCAATTTACAGGAGTAATTAGGGTTAAGTGCCTTGCTCAAGGGCACATCGACGTGCATGTACCAGGGTCTACTGGAGCCAAGTGCTAAAATAGATGGAGGCAGGTAGCCTAGTGGTTAGCGTGTAGGGGTGGGGAGGTAGCATAGTGGTTAGAGTGTAGGGGCGGGGGGTAGCCTAGTGGTTAGAGTGTAGGGGTGTCAGGTAGCCTAGTGGCTAGAGTGTAGGGGTGTCAGGTAGCCTAGTGGTAGTGGTTAGAGTGTAGGGGCGTCAGGTAGCCTAGTGGTCGAGTGTTGGACCAGTAACTGAAAGGTCACTAGTTTGAATACCCAATCCAACAAGGTGCATAATCTGCCAATGTGCCCTTCAGCAAGGCACTTAATCCTAATTTTCCCCAGGGGTACTGTACTACTATGGCTGACCCTGTAAAACAACTAATTTCACTGTACCTATCTGGTGTATGTGACAATAAAACATGTATTATTGTATTTGACTAAATCAACATGTTTAGATTGTGGCTGGTGTAACCATGGTGTGAGACGACCATCATTGAAGTCATTTGTGTTGACAAGGGGCACAAGGGGCATTGCACAAAACAAAGTAGTCATCTAACCAATCAGAGTATCAAAGCCAATGAAGAATTTTCAAACTCCTATTTTACACAAGTGTGTTCTGGCTCTGCCCCAAACCATCGGTTCCTTGACCAATCAGACTGCCCCGAATGTGTTCACGTTTGGGGTACTCAGATCCAGACTCTTTACAGAGAAGAAACTAATGTCCATGGGCGTGGCGTAGCGTTTGGCCGGAGTAGGGAGTCTGGGTAGCCAGGCAAACTCCTCTGCAGCTGTCGCTGCCAACTGAAGCGGAATATAGGCCTATTGCATCTGTTTAAGCGATTGTTAAGATCCCAGATAGAGATAGTGTTTGGAAAAACTAGAACATACCCACATTTTTGAAATAACGAAGAACCCCATACCTCCAATTTAAATTAGACCTGTGTCATTTGTTCCAGTCCTGGGCCAGTGTAGCCTAACCTTTAAACTTAGGCAATTAGGCCCACTCTTTCTGTCTCACTCTCAACTACTTGGAAATGCAATATTGCTGGTTTATAACAATTAAGTTAAACAATTTAAACTAGACCAGTAAGAAATCTAATTTATAAAATACATTATAATTTTGAGCAGACAATGAGAGCTTTGCAGCCTTAAGGCAGAGCGTTTGGCAGGCACACAGCTGCTATGGCCCCTAAAGCTGACCGTGCTTGGCCAGACAGAGAGACAGAGGTCTTACCTGCGCCCGTATCCTTGTTCTCCTTGCTGTTGGTGCCCGGTTCCTGGGCTTGCTTGTCGTTTTCACAAGTCCCCTGGTCCAGCCGTGCTTCAGTGCTGGAGCAGCAGTACCGGAGCTCGCATTTCCCGCAGCAGATGATGGCATCCTCACCATCAAACTTCTCCGGGCACTGGAAGCCCTCTCTCCAGGTCCCCTGGGTGTCATGCCAACCGTGACAGTACTCTCCACTCGCCTTAACGTCAATAATAACCAGGAGTAGAGTTACAACCACGGTGACAGACATTGGGAAACCTCGGCCACCCCACATCCCGACCCCGGTACCCGTGTGGGCGCGCTATAAGAGACAGAGGGTTTGCTTCTCTTTCTCTACGGCTCTAACCTGGTTAATGGAGTGATACGGTGGATGGATGAAAATAAAGAGATAGTGGCGACAAAGTGGAAACAAAACAAAACGTTTTTGAAACTGTCATTTGACAGTTGAATTCCGTGCATAGCCTAACTCAATAGATCCACACATTTGTCACCAAAGCGCTCCTTTTAAAAGTATCCACTGTTCGAAGTGTATCACAAGATTCCAAGTAGTTTATTTACGATTGTTTTGGAAATAAACCATGATACCCAGAACATAAATACATTTGACACCAATCTTATAAATAGCCTATTTTTTCATAGAGCTTATTTCACTCTCCATTCCACGGCTGTGAGCTCTGCTAGTCCCGGGAAACATCAATCCAGGCTGAACGGAATCGCTCTGGCACCGAAGCGAGGCTGTCCATGGTCTCCTGAAAATGCACTTCTCGGATGACTTTCCCCCAAATAGCAGCGAAACCAACACTGGCTTTACATGTAATCCATACGCGCCCTGCGAGTGTCCTCGCGAAATCTTCCTCTGTCCAGTCCACCAGCCCAGAAAGTTGTGTTTCTCCTCTTCTAATGCATGTCGAATAACTCCTCCAAACGTTTCTACAGTAGATTAACATATAGGAAACTAGACCATGAGACTAAATTCGAACAGAGCATGTTATTCACGGTTTCTTGTGGATAGTCTACGTCAGAAAGATCCGTGCAAGAGATATCAATTGTGCACCCATTCATACATTATTGCCTCCCAGTCCGAGTCCATCTAGGGCGAGAGTGCTTCGAATTAGCGTGTCCCGTTTCAATGGAAGGTGGGCAACAGTTAAACTTCCGCTTGCGCATTGGTCACTGACATGTTCCTAGACTTTTCAGTGCTCAGCCAGCCAGCCAGTTGTCAGTGTGAACAAGTGTCACTGCGCTCAGTTCTAAAGAGCCCCTCCGCTTTCCGGGGGTAGCCCCCGTGCGGTGTTGGGTGTGGTTACCCCCTTGGGACCCCTGACCGCACAATGGAAGGCCCGATTGTTGAATGGAGTGCACGTATTGACTGCTGAGAGTAGAGAGTAGCTCTCACTCATACATTATCACCTTAAATTGACTTGTGTGCATACAAACTATGGCCAAGACGCACGCACGTACACACACACACACACACACACACACACACACACACACACACACACACACACACACACACACACACACACACACACACACACACACACACACACACACACACACACACACACACACACACACACATAGTTGGATATTAATAGGCCCTATCAAGTGAATGCTAACTCATTACCTACCTACTTATTGCATGGTCAGTGTTCATGGCCTTGGGAATAAGGTGTATTCTACTAGAGCTAGAAAATTACAAAAGTAGTTATGGTATAGGCCTCGTTATGCTATGTGTACAGTGATATAGGCCTCGTTATGCTATGTGTACAGTGATATAGGCCTCGTTATGCTATGTGTACAGTGATATAGGCCTCGTTATGCTATGTGTACAGTGATATTTTTTATTTTATTTTTATTTAACCTTTATTTAACCAGGTAGGCAAATTGAGAACACGTTCTCATTTACAATTGCGACCTGGCCAAGATAAAGCAAAGCAGTTCGACACATACAACAACACATAGTTACACATGGAGTAAAAACAAACATATAGTCAATAATACAGTGAAAAAAAAATAAGTCTATATACAATGTGAGCAAGTGAGGTGAGATAAGGGAGGTGAAGGCAAACAGATATATGTATAAATAAATAAAAATACAAAAAGGCCATGGAGGCGAAGTGAGTACAACACAGCAAGTAAAATAAAAACTAAAAAAAACACTGGAATGGTTGGTTTGCATTGGAAGAAAGTGCAAAGTAGAGACAGAAATAATGGGGTGCAAAGGAGCAAAATAAATTCATAAATAAATACAGTAGGTAAAGAGGTAGTTGTTTAGGCTAAATTGTAGATGGGTTATGTACAGGTGCAGTAATCTATGAGCTGCTCTGACAGCTGGTGCTTAAAGCTAGTGAGGGAGATAGGTGTTTCCAGTTTCAGAGATTTTTGTAGTTCGTTTCAGTCATTGGCAGCAGAGAACTGGAAGGAGAGGCGTCCAAAGGAGGAATTGGTTTTGGGGGTGACTAGAGAGATATACCTGCTGGAGCGCGTGCTACAGGTAGGTGCTGCTATGGTGACCAGCGAGCTGAGATAAGGGGGGACTTTACCTAGCAGGGTCTTGTAGATGACCTGGAACCAGTGGGTTTGGCGACGAGTATGAAGCGAGGGCCAGCCAACGAGAGTGTACAGGTCGCAGTGGTGGGTAGTATATGGGGCTTTGGTGACAAAACGGATGGCACTGTGATAGACTGCATCCAATTTATTGAGTAGGTTTTTGGAGGCTATTTTGTAAATGACATCACCGAAGTCGAGGATTGGTAGGATGGTCAGTTTTACAAGGGTATGTTTGGCAGCATGAGTAAAGGATGCTTTGTTGCGGAATAGGAAGCCAATTCTAGATTTGACTTTGGATTGGAGATGTTTGATGTGGGTCTGGAAGGAGAGTTTACAGTCTAACCAGACACCTAGGTATTTGTAGTTGTCCACATATTCTAAGTCAGAGCCGTCCAAAGTAGTGATGTTGGACAGGCGGGCAGGAGCAGGCAGCGATCGGTTGAAGAGCATGCATTTGGTTTTACTTGTATTTAAGAGCAGTTGGAGGCCATGGAAGGAGAGTTGTATGGCATTGAAGCTCGCCTGGAGGGTTGTTAACACAGTGTCAAAAGAAGGGCCAGAAGTATACAGAATAGTGTCGTCTGCGTAGAGGTGGATCAGAGAATCACCAGCAGCAAGAGCGACATCATTGATGTAAACAGAGAAGAGAGTCGGTCCAAGAATTGAACCCTGTGGCACCCCCATAGAGACTGCCAGAGGCCCGGACAACAGACCCTCCGATTTGACACACTGAACTCTATCAGAGAAGTAGTTGGTGAACCAGGCGAGGCAATCATTAGAGAAACCAAGGCTGTCGAGTCTGCCAATGAGGATGTGGTGATTGACAGAGTCAAAAGCCTTGGCCAGGTCAATGAATACGGCTGCACAGTATTGTTTCCTATCGATGGCGGTTACGATATCGTTTATGACCTTGAGCGTGGCTGAGGTGCACCCATGACCAGCTCTGAAACCAGATTGCATAGCGGAGAAGGTGTGGTGTGATTCGAAATGGTCGGTAATCTGTTTGTTGACTTGGCTTTCGAAGACCTTAGAAAGGCAGGGTAGGATAGATATAGGTCTGTAGCAGTTAGGGTCAAGGGTGTCCCCCCCTTTGAAGAGGGGGATAACCGCAGCTGCTTTCCAATCTTTGGGGATCTCAGACGACACGAAAGAGAGGTTGAAGAGGCTAGTAATAGGGGTGGCAACAATTTCAGCAGATAGTTTTAGAAAGAAAGGGTCCAGATTATCTAGCCCGGCTGATTTGTAAGGGTCCAGATTTTGCAGCTCATTAAGAACATCAGCTGACTGTATTTGGGAGAAAGAGAAATGGGGAAGGCTTGGGCGAGTAGCAGAGGGGAGGGCAGTGCTGTTGTCCGGGGTAGGGGTAGCCAGGTGGAAAGCATGGCCAGCCGTAGAAAAATGCTTATTGAAATTCTCAATTATAGTGGATTTGTCGGTGGTGACAGTGTTTCCTATCTTCAGAGCGGTTGGAAGCTGGGAGGAGGTGTTCTTATTCTCCATGGACTTTACGGTGTCCCAGAACTTTTTTGAATTTGTGTTGCAGGAAGCAAATTTCTGCTTGAAAAAGCTAGCCTTGGCTGTTCTAACTGCCTGTGTATATTGGTTTCTGGCTTCCCTGAAAAGTTGCATATCACGGGGGCTGTTCGATGCTAATGCAGAACGCCATAGGATGTTTTTCTGTTGGTTAAGGGCAGTCAGGTCAGGAGAGAACCAAGGGCTATATCTGTTCCTGGTTCTAAATTTCTTGAATGGGGCATGCTTATTCAAGATGGTGAGGAAGGCATTTAAAAAAAATGACCAGGCATCCTCTACTGACGGGATGAGATCAATATCCTTCCAGGATACCCCGGCCAGGTCGATTAGGAAGGCCTGCTCGCTGAAGTGTTTCAGGGAGCGTTTGACAGTGATGAGTGGAGGTCGTTTGACCGCTGACCCATTACGGATGCAGGCAATGAGGCAGTGATCGCTGAGATCTTGGTTGAAAACAGCAGAGGTGTATTTAGAGGGCAAGTTTGTTAGGATGATATCTATGAGGGTACCCGTGTTTACGGAGTTGGGGTGGTACCTGGTAGGTTCATTGATAATTTGTGTGAGATTGAGGGCATCAAGCTTAGATTGTAGGGTGGCTGGGGTGCTGAGCATGTTCAAATTTAGGTCGCCTAGCAGCACGAACTCTGAAGATAGATGGGGGGCAATCAGTTCACATATAGTGTCCAGAGCACAGCTGGGGGCAGAGGGTGGTCTATAGCAGGCGGCAACGGTGAGAGACTTGTTTTTAGAGAGGTGGATTTTTAAAAGTAGAAGTTCAAATTGTTTGGGAACAGACCTGGATAGTATAACAGAACTCTGCAGGCAGTCTTTGCAGTAGATTGCAACACCGCCCCCTTTGGCCGTTCTATCTTGTCTGAAAATATTGTAATTGGGGATAAAAATGTCTGAATTTTTGGTGGTCTTTCTAAGCCAGGATTCAGACACGGCTAAAACATCCGGGTTGGTAGAGTGTGCTAAAGCAGTGAACAAAACAAACTTAGGGAGGAGGCTTCTAAAGTTAACATGCTCGAAGCCAAGGCTATTACGGTTACAGAAGTCAGAAGTACAGAAGTTGAGGCCTCGTTATGCTATGTGTACAGTGATATAGGCCTCGTTATGCTATGTGTATAGTGATATAGGCCTCGTTATGCTATGTGTACAGCGATATAGGCCTTGTTATGCTATGTGTACAGCGATATAGGCCTCGTTATGCTATGTGTACAGTGATATAAGCCTCGTTATGCTATGTGTACAGTGATATAGGCCTCGTTATGCTATGTGTACAGTGGTATAGGCCTCGTTATGCTATGTGTACAGTGGTATAGGCCTCGTTATGCTATGTGTACAGGGATATAGGCCTCGTTATGCTATGTGTACAGTGACGAAAAAGTACCCAATTAAAGATTCTTTTATAGAAAATGACTCAAGCAAAAGTGAAAGTCATCCAGTAAAATACTACTTGAGTAAAAGTCTAAAAGTGTCTGGTTTTAAATATACTTAACTATCAAAAGTAAATGTATTTGCTAAAATATACATAAGTATCCAATTTAGAAGTATAAATCATTTCAAATGCCCTATTTTACGCAACCCAGATGGCAAGATTGGGATGTTTTTCTAATTTATGGAAAGCCTGGGCCAAAGTCGTACACTCAGACATCTTTACAAAGGAAGCATTTGTGTTTAATGAGTCCACCAGATCAGAGGCAGTAGGGATGACCAAGGATAATCTCTTGATAACTGCGTTTCTTTAGGGATGTAGTGGAGTAAAAGTAAAAGTTGTCAAAAATATAAATAGTAAAGTACATTACAGATACCCCCCCCATCTCCCCAAAAAACTACTTAAGTAATACTTTAAAGTATTTTTACTTAAGTACTTTACACCACTGGATGTGTAGGTCTAGTGTTCAATCATCGAGTACATTTGAAACATTAGTGAAGTTGAAAATCATTCGTTAGATGACATTGCCACCTGGTGGTTATAAATATTAGTACACATGACAGTATAACATTGTTTTCCATAAATTAGACAAATTATGCAAATTATTTACATTGTTTATATTTCTGGGGGGGACGTGATGAATAGTTGGCCTATGTTTCAGGTCATTTTATTTTCACTATTCAGCCCTGTCTGAAGCTCCCACTAGCTACACTACACCCTTTACTTGTGGCTATGTTGAAGACTACCTTTCCCATCATGCTCTACTGTAAAATAGCGTCATTGGTAACTAGGAAGGCTAGGAAGTATAAATCATTTCAAATGCCCTATTTTACGCAACCCAGATGGCAAAATTGTGATGTTTTTCTAATTTATGGAAAGCCTGGGCCAAATTCCAACACTCAGACATCTTTACAAAGGAAGCATTTGTGTTTAATGAGTCCACCAGATCAGAGGCAGTAGGGATGACCAAGGATAGTTACCAAGGACGCTATTTTACAGTAGAGCATGATGGGAAAGCAAATTTAACCCAGAAGCGCGCAACTGTTGGATACACAGTACAGGTGTTGTGACGAACAGCTCCCCACTGCAGACCCCCCCCCCCCCCCCCCCCCCCTTTGCGTGAACGCGCACGCACTCAATTCTTCATTGCTTGCTAGTTGAGATTTCTGATCACGTTAGGCTGCGTTTCATTTTATTTTATGTCGTTTTGATCGCGGGGGAAGCGCTAGTAATGTCTGCAGTTTTCGGTTTGGCTATTTGTTTCAAGTGTATTAGTCTATAAATAAATATCTTTGCCAAAATTCGTAATCTCGTCATCTTGTTCTGAAATGTTTATTGCTTGCCTACATTTGACTTCTTCCTCTATGTTTCATATAACACACATACATGAATTATTCATTTCGGTTGCCTCTTCTGACGTGAAGTTTGTTCTATAGAAGATATTTGACTCTGATGTGTGCCACAGAAAGTATTTGACTCTAGCCAAGAAATTAAAGAAATTAGAAGGGGGGGGGGGGGGGGGGGGGGGCTATTTTCTTGCCTGCCTTTCACAAAATGAAGTGGGCATTTCAGCAATAGTTTTCGGAGCCCTCTACTGTTCTCTCTACCCATCCCCCAATCCCCCATCCCCTTGTGCTTTCCCTCTTATGGCTTTTCCTAAAAGAAATTGTTACACTTTTCTGTTTTCATTTTTTAAGAATGTAGGTATAGCAGTAATAATAACAATAATACATTTAAAAAAATTGAACTCTGGGCAAAAAAGAAAGTTCAAATATATAAGTCAACATGAGTGCATATCCATAATCACAGTAAACTGTTAAACTAATAGAAATTAAAAAAAAAAAAGTATAATAATATAATAAACAAAACTATGACTGAATGTGCCTCCATGTAGAATCCCCTCCCCAATAGGTCCCTTCGCCCTCAATAGCACACCCACAGCACCTCCACCATCCCCATCAACCTCCCCCCACCCCCCACCCCTCAACCACAAAACACAATAATGATAATAATAATAGAAATTAAAATGTAAAAAATATATACCAACATATATATACATATACACACACATGTACAGTAAAAACTGTTGAAGTCGGAAGTTTACATACACTTATGTTGGAGTCATTAAAACTCGTTTTTCAACCACTCAACACATTTCTTGTCAACAAACTATAGTTTTGGCAAGTCGGTTAGGACATTTACTTTGTGCATGACACAAGTAATATTTCCAACAATTGTTTACAGACAGTTTATTTAACTTATTGTATCACAATTCCAGTCGGTCAGAAGTTTACATACACTAAGTTGACTGTGCCTTTAAACAGCTTGGAAAATTCCAGAAAATTATGTCATGGCTTTAGAAGCTTCTGATAGGCTAATTGACATCATTTAATTCAATTGGAGGTGTACCTGTGGATGTATTTCAAGGCCTAGCTTCAACCTCAGTGACTCTTTGCTTGACATCATGGGAAAATCAAAAGATATCAGCCAAGACCTCAGAAAAATAATTGTAGACCTGCACAAGTTTGGTTTATCCTTGGGAGCAGTTTCCAAACACCTGAAGGTACCACGTTCATCTGTACAAACAATAGTACGCAAGTATAAACACCATGGGACCGCGCAGCCGTCATACCGTTCAGGAAGGAGACGCGTTCTGTCTCCTAGAGATGAACGTAGTTTGTTGCGAAAAGTGGAAATCAATCCCAGAACAACAGCAAAGAACCTTTAAATTATTATTTTTTTAACCTTTATTTAACCAGGCAAGTCAGTTATGAACGAATTCTTATTTTCAATGACGGCCTAGGAACAGTGGGTTAACTGCCTTGTTCAGGGGCAGAACGACAGATTTTTTACCTTGTCAGCTCAGAGATTTGATCTTGCAACCTTTCGGTTACTAGTCCAACGCGCTAAACACTAGGCCACTAGGCTACCTGCCGCCCATTGTGAAGATGCTGGAGGAAGCAGGTACAAAAGTATCTATATCCACAGTAAAACGAGTCCTATATCGACATAACCTGAATGGCCGCTCAGCAAGGAAGAAGCCACTGCTCCAAAACCGCCATAAAAAAGCAAGACTACGGTTTGCAACTGCACATGGGGACAAAGATCGTACTTTTTTGAGAAATATCCTCTGGTCTGATGAAACAAAAATAGAACTGTTTGGCCATAATGACCATCGTTACGTTTGGAGGAAGAAGGGGGAGGCTTGCAAGCCGGAGAACACCATCCCAACCGTGAAGCACAGGGGTGGCAGCATCATGTTGTGGGGGTGCTTTACTGCAGGAGGGACTGGTGCACTTCACAAAATAGATGGCATCATGAGGTAGGAAAATTATGTGGATATATTGAAGCAATATCTCAAGACATCAGTCAGGAAGTTAAAACTTGGTCGCAAATGGATCTTCCAAATGGACAATGACCCCAAGCATACTTCCAAAGTTGTGGCAAAATGGCTTAGGGACAACAAAGTCAAGGTATTGGAGTGGCCATCACAAAGCCCTGACCTCAATCCTATAGAAAATGTGTGGACAAAACTGAAAAAGTGTGTGTGAGCAAGGAGGCCTACAAACCTAACTCAGTTACACCAGCTCTGTCAGGCGGAATGGGCCAAAATTCACCCAACTTATTGTGGGAAGCTTGTGGAAGGCTACCCGAAACGTTTGACCCAAGTTAAGCAATTTAAAGGCAATGCTACCAAATACCAATTGAGTGTATGTAAACTTCTGACCCACTGGGAATGTGATGAGGGAAATAAAAGCTGAAATAAATCAATCTCTCTACTATTATTCTGACATTTCACATTCTTAACATAAGGTGGTGGTCCTAACTGACCTAAGACAGGGATTTTTTACTATGATTCAATGTCAGGAATTGTTAAACACTGAGTTTAAATGTACTTGGCTAAGGTGTATGTAAACTTCCGACTTCAACTGTATACATAAACATATTCACAGGACACTCAACTTATCTTTTCCTTCATCAGATATGCAGGTGACATTTCCACCTGGATGACAGCACATAATCAGCAAGACGGGGATGCTCTTCATCCGAGGGAATGCCTGCCCATTCTCAGATGTTAGATCATCCCAGATGATCACTTCATTTACATTACAGCCCTTGTCACCTCCAGATTTGACTACTTCAACTCACACCCTGCTGGAATCCCTGCATTCTCAGATTCCCCTCTGTTATTAATCTCTATATTGTAATCAATAAAGTGTTTCAAAATGCTGTACTTTTATGAACATATAATGTTCAGATCATTCCTGAGAGAGAAGGGGTGTAATATCTCCAGATGGGCGTGTGGTACCCTTCCTCACCCATGCCAACAAGATGTTACTTCTTGTGGGGTCTTTGCCTTGAAAGTAAGTATGAGAGTATAAGTAACGTACAATTAACCTACTGAAAGTATACTGACTAAAAGGCTAAACAGAACTGTCAAGTTATATTATAGCTGTGTTGTTGTATACTTGCGAATTAGAATCTTAAGTGTAACATAAATTTGTTGGGGAAAACTGAAATGCCCATAAAAAAAATATTCCCCAGTTTGCTAAATGTGTAATGTGTTCCTGAAGGAGAAATCGATTGACAATTTCTAATTTAATATAATTGTACATAAAAAATAACATTTACATGGATCTTTCAAGGTTATCTTTGATCCAACTTCTGACTAGATGGCCACTAAAACACATGTATTTAAATAATTATGTTACAAGAAACCTATACTATTTCGTTGTTCCCTGTTCGCTCAGAAAAATACATGTAAAGATGTATAGACTACTTGACATTATGTTTTGCTAGATGACCTGAGCCAACTGTACCACTTCTGTGGGGAGGTGGAAGACACTAACTGGGTATTTGCTTGTTCACTTCTAAAAGGCACATTTGTATTAGTACGAAATTGTATAAGCAGTAATATTTCTAGAGGTAGTATCATTTGCTTTGTCTGATAATGAAATAATTGTAATTCAAGAAAATGTGTTTCAAGTTTTAAATATATTCACATTTTTCCTCATAAATTTCAGATTGTTTGTGACCGCTGCCCACGATGGTTCCACCAGTCCTGTAGGAAAACCATCCCATCATTGGAGGATTATGTCTGCGCTGCCTGTCAGGACTAGATTAGGCTTGAGTTCCAGGCGACGGTAACACCTGGAAACGTTCCATAAAAGTGGAATAAATGTTCAGTCGATTGGATTTATTGTCATTTTATATATTATTATGCAACGATCAAAATTTGTATTTTTTATTTAATGTTTGTTAACAAACTTAACTTTCTGTGATGTTTTTGTGTTATTGTGCGCTAATATTAGTGTATTATCATTATTTTCTTAAGCATTACAAAATGTTTCTAAAATAAATGTTTATGTTTCTGTGTACTCTAAGTTTGCTTTCTGTGACACACACTACCGTTCAACATGAGCTGCCAAAATGAAGTATTCGGGGGTTCGGGATGCAACCAAAAATAGCCTTGCTGAAATCCTTCATCTCCTTTTAATTTCTCTACATTTTGTGGCTAGAGTCAAATACCTTCTGTGGCACACATCAGAGTCAAATACTTTCTATAGAACAAACTTCACATCAGGATAGGCAACAGAAATTAAGAATTAATGTATGTGTGTTATATTAAACAGAGGGAGTAAAATGTAGGCAAGCAATAAACATTTCAGAACAACTACTAGTCGAATAAGACATGGGAAAGATGAGGAATTTTGGCAAAGAGATTTATTTATAGACTAATACACTTGAAACAAACAGCCAAACCGAAAACTGCAGACATTACTAGTGCCTCCTCCGCGATCAAACCGCCATAGAAAATCTAATGAAACGCAGCCTAACGTGATCAGAAATCTCACAATCTGGATTGGACATATTGTGTTCATGTGTGCATGGATCGTGCTGCATCAATGTCTGGAAGAGTGAAATGATTAATTGCCCACATAAAGAAGGTAAATCCCGCTGTATCATTCACAGAGAGGCATTGGCCAGTAGAGAACGAGTCCTGAGTTACATGATGTTTTGAATAACGCAGTGAAAGTGATTAACTTTATCATGTCCAATCATATCATGTCTGAATCATCGACTGTTTGAAAGGCTCTGTCATCACCAGCAGCTACTGCTTCACACCGATGTCCGTTGGCTTTCCAGAGGGAAAACGCTACAGAGGCTTTTTGAGCTGCATGCGGAAGTGATTTTCTGTCAGAGCACTCACTCCCCCTTGTGGCTGTTCGATGACACAGACTGGGGAGCCCGCTTTGTCTATCTTGCTGATGTGTTCAGCAAACTGAACAACCTGAATCTAGCTCTGCATGGTAAAGACACACACATTCTAAACATGTATGACAAAGTGTGTGGATACATGAAGAAGATCAATCTCTGGGAGAATGTTTATGATGTGAAGATGTGGATATGTTGTTTCCAGCAGCTTGACCCCTACCTTTTTACAGATGATGTTGACAGAAATCCTATTGTGCGAATAGTAAGCTCACATTTATCCAAACTCAACAGTGAGTTCAACTCCTACTTCCCTAACATTGTAAACCACATTTTTGTCAGATTTTCACTAAATTTAGGAATCACACTTGGCCGCACACACATGGGGGGTACTTCAGGCAGGTCAAAGTGTTTTAGGGGTACAGTACCTCAAACAGGTTGGGAACCAGTGGGTTATGGTATGGGCAGGCGATAATTATGGACAACGAACACAATTTAATTTTATCAATGGCTATTTGAATGTACAGAAATACCATGATGAGATCCTGAGACCCATTGTGAAGCCCATTCTCTTAAGTTATCTGTGACCAACAGATGCATATTTGTATTCCCAGTCATGTGAAATCCATAGATTAGGGCCTAAGGAATTAATTTCAATTGACTGATTTCCTCAGTAAAATCTTAGAAATTGTTGCATGTTGCCTTTGTATTTTTGTTCAGTGTTTACATACAGTGGGTATCATAAGAATTCACCCCACTTGGATTTTTTCACATTTTGTTGCGTGACAAAGTGGGATTGAAATAGATTTAGTTGTGATTCTTTTTGTCATTGATCTACACAAAACACTCCATTATGTCAAAGTGAAAAGAAAAATTCTACAAATGTTAACAAATTAATAAAAATTGTACAACTAAAATTGAGTTGTTGATATGTATTTTCACACTATGAGGTTGGAATAATACTGGGAAATTGTGAAAATGATGACGCACTTTTAGTTTAAGAGCTGTTTGAAAAGACTGAATGGTTGAAATGTCAGCTTGTTTGGCTTGGTGGGGTTTTTGGACCACCAGGCGGTATAACTTAATAGACCAATAACAATAAAAAAAAAATTTTTTTAACTAGGCAAGTCAGTTAAGAACAAATTCTTATTTACAATGACGGCCTAGGAACAGTGGGGTAACTGCCTTGTTCAGGGGCAGAACAACAGGTTTTGTACCCTGTCAGCTCGGGGATGTGATCTAGCATCCTTTTGGTTACTGGCACAACGCTCTAACCACTAGGCTACCTGCCGCCCCCACAATCATAGCTACCGTGCCTTCTGAAAGTATTCATACCCTTTGTCTTATTCCACATGTTGTTACAGCCCTAATTCAAAATTGATTAAATAGATTTTTTTTCTTTCACCCATCTATACACAATACCCTATAATTTATTTATTTTTATTTTACCTTTATTTAACTAGGCAAGTCAGTTAAGAACACATTATTATTTTTAATGACGGCCTAGGAACAGTGGGTTAACTGCCTTGTTCAGGGGCAGTCATAATGGCAAAGTGAAAACATTTTTTTAGAAATGTTTGCAAATTTATTGAAAATGAAATTCAGAAATATCTAATTTACGTAAGTATTCACACACCTGAGTCAATGCATGTTAGAATCACCATTGGCAGTGATTACAGCTGTGAGTATTTCTGGGTAAGTCTCTAAGAAACTTACACACCTGGATTGTACAATATTTGCCCATTATTATTTTCAAAGTTCTTCAAGCTGTCAAATTGTTTGTTGACCATTGCTAGAGAACCATTTTCAAGTCTTGCCATAGATTTTCAAGCAGATTTGAGTCAAAATTGTAACTCGGCCACTGAGGAACATTTACTGTCTTCTTGGTAAGTAACTCCAGTGTAATATTTGGTCTTGTGTTTTAGGTTATTGTCTTGCTGAAATGTGAATTCATCTCCCAGTGTGTGGTGGAAAGTAGACTGAAGCAGGTTTTCATCTAGGATTTTGACTATGTTTAGCTCCATTCTGTTCATTTTTTATCCTGCAAAAACTCTCCAGTCCTTAACAATTACAAGCATACCCATAACATGATGCAGCCACCACTATGCTTGAAAATATGGGGACTGGTACTCGATAATGTGTTGTATTGGATTTACCCAAAAGAATACACTTTGTATCAGAACAAAAGTGATTTGCTTTGCCACGTTTTTTGCAGTATTACTTAAATTCCTTGTAGCAAACTGTCACGGTTTCCGCCAAAGTCGGCTCCTCTCCTTGTTCGTGCGGCGTTCGGCTGTCGACGTCACTGGCTTTCTAGCCATCGCCGCTCCATTTTTCCATTGTTCCATTGGTTTTGTCTTGTTCCCTGCACACCTGGTTTTCATTCCCTAATCACACTGCATGTATTTATTCCTCTGTTCCCCCCCATGTCTTTGTGTGATATTGTTTTTTTGTTACGTGTTCGTGTGTACGCGCCAGGCTGGGTTTTTCCCCGTTAGTCCGTGGCTTTTCACGAGGGATGTTTATTGTACAACATTTGCTCAATTTTTGTGACTGTTTGGCGCATTACACTTTTACCTTTGGCTGGAGGTTTTGACGCAGTGGCGTCTGTCTGTTTTATTGCCTCTGACTTAATAAAGTGTGCGCCTGTTCACAACTCTCTGCTCTCCTGCACCTGACTTCTCCACCAGTAGCGCACAACCCTGTCATGCCCTGACCTTAGAGATCCTTTTTATGTCTCTATTTTGGTTTGGTCAGGGCGTGAGTTGGGGTGGGTATTCTATGTTCTATGTTTTGTAGTTCTATGTTTTGACCGGGTAGGGTTCTCAATCAGGTACAGCTGTCTATCATTGTCTCTGATTGAGAACCATACTTAGGCTGCCCTTTTTCCACCTGTGTTTGTGGGTAGTTGACTTTGTTTAGGGCACAGAGCCTTTAGCTTCACGGTTTGTTTTTGTAGTGTTTATTGTTTTTGTTCGGCAACATTTTTATTAATAAAAGGAAAATGTCCGCTCACCACGCTGCACCTTGGTCCTCTTCTTTTCACAGCCGTGACACACCCTGACACAAACAGGATGCTTGCTACTTATTTTGTGACTTGTTAAGCACATTTTTACTCCTGAACTTATTTAGGATTCCCATAACAAATACTTATTGACTCAAGACAAATCAGCGTTTCATTTTTATTCATTTGTGAACATTTAAAAAAGAATATTTCCACTTTGGCATTATGGGGTATTGTGTGTAGGCCAGTGTCAAAAACATCTAAATGTAATTCATTTTAAGTTCAGGCTGTAACACAACAAAATGTGGAAAAAGTGAAGAGTTGTGAATACTTTCTGAAGACGCTGTAGTTTTCAGGTTAGACGTCCCTCCTATTAGGCATCTCCCATTAGGCTCCTCCCATTAGGCTCCTCCCGTTAGGCTCCTCCCATTAGGTTCCTCCCGTTAGGCTCCTCCCATTAGGCTCCTCCCATTAGGCTCCTCCCGTTAGGCATCTCCCATTAGGCTCCTCCCATTAGGCTCCTCCCGTTAGGCTCCTCCCATTAGGTTCCTCCCGTTAGGCTCCTCCCATTAGGCTCCTCCCATTAGGCCCCTCTGTAAGACAACTCCCACACAGTGCTTGCAAAATTGTTGCTTTAGAAATAACCTTTTGGTAAGAAGCTATTTTGGTTTGTTTCTGACCATTTTAATTTAAAACAATCACAGTAAGGTACTTCATTGTTACCCAGAAATTATTTGATATTAAGATAAAAACAGCTGCATTGTACCTTTAATAAATCACATAATAAGTCATGGACTCACTCTGTGTGGACTAATAGGGGTTGACATGATTTTTGAATGACTACCCTTTCTTCTGTCCCCATACATACAGTACAATGCCTGTAAGGTCCCTCAGTCAAGTATTGCATTTCAAGCACAGATTCAACTTCAATGACCAGGGAATTTTTCGAAAGCCTCATAAAGGGAAATAGATGTGCAACTTTCCCTTTCGAGACGATTCGATATGTATCAAGAAGATACATGGGCTCCGATACATTTCAGTTTCAAACGATTCGTGCGTTTCGGCTTGATTAGAGAACGAATCATTTCGATGCACTTAACATTTGTTGCATAAACACATACATTTTCCATTCTAAATTGAAATCTGCTGCTGATGGAGCTCATGAGCTTGGCCTCTATGAGCTGGATCTGTCTGAGCTGACTTCTGTGTGTCTCTTGTGTTTGTGTGTAACTTACGTACTGTACGTATATGGTGCATGTAGGCTTCTAATGTTAACCCATGAGTTGAGCTATAAAGGAGACTAGGCATCTACCACTATCAGATTAGGGGGGGGGGGGGGTTGACTCCCCACTTTGGTTCTGAAATCACCATCACCCACTAATGAACTTGTCATTTTTGTAGATGAAATGTTTGACCTAGTAATATATCAACATTTATTGTTTACAAATTATGACATAGCCAATGAATATATATAGCACAATTTTGGATTTCACCTCCATCTCAAAATCGAATGCATGTGCCTGTGATTGCTAGTTATGATATTACATCAATTTTACCCGGTATATCTAAAAATGACCATATACACTGATTGTTTAAAGCAAAATACCAAAACTATTGTTGATGGTGACCTTGAACAACTTTCAGAAGTTAGAGCCTGATGAGAGTTGTGTTTCCAGTAAAACAACATTTTCAAACAGCGCATAGATAACAACAACCTAGAAATCACATAGGTTGTTTGTCACTCAACAAATAGAGCTTAATATCACGCAAGCCATTTTAGCATTTGACTGCTGAAGGTGCCGCGGCAATGTGAAAGATCAGGAACAGGCCGCCTACATCGATCGCGTTGGCCAGCGTGCGAAACTGGGCAGAGTGTGCCGTTTGATTAGGCTACGTGATATTACCTGGCGTTGTTAGACACGCATACAAAATAGCTGGTACATCAATGACTGTCAAAGCAATTACACGCAGCTCGACAACGTTCCGACAACGTTTCGAACACACCGACAGTGTCCTTGCGCAAAATATGACGCAGCCTCATCTGGATGTGTATGCAACAAAAGTTCAACATTCACCTTCTGCTACCATTTCTGTCAAGTCGTCTACGCATACAGTTTGAGCTTACGTTCAATAAATCCAACCTATGCACCACACCGAACACACTGCAACTGCCTCTGCAACGCAATGCAGCGTTTCATTGGAAATTCATTGGAAATGAATGTAATTCTGGTGTACCAAAATGCAATGACACCGTTGGTGTCGGTGTGTTCGAAGTGTTAAAGACGGTACTCCGTTGTTTATAAAAAATAATGTAATATGATAAGAAAAACAATGTGTGATCCACCGACAGAAGAATAAGGTTTTAATCAGTTTTCTGACTGATGCATGTTACATTTGGATCGGTTTGGAGTCTGCTACAGACCCTGCAGCCCACTCAAGGCAGCGGGGCCCACAAACTTTGGGGGTTTGGATTTTGGGGGGGTTTGGGGTCCCCCCGGAGGTCAGCACCCCCAAATAGCATATGAACATGTCATAATACATAACTTTTTTTCAGTTTTTTAGGAAATTAGCTTTAGAGTTGTACTATGCAGAAATCCCTCCACCATTCCCTGGTTACTAAAACTCGAATAGTTCACCTAATTTCAGTTTATGCGACAAAATAAGCTAGTATAGTGTGAACCATTGTACCATCTAAACCGCAGTGAAATCTATTTTCAGTTGTATGAAGCTGGTGTACAAAACCAAAAGTAAAAGACGCAAAAACAAAACTTATGAACGGGAAGCATAGAAATAACATACATAGAACATATCTACCCCTTCTTAGACTTGCTTTCAAGTAGAATGATAGCTCTATAACACACATTTCTATGTGAATTTGGTGGGTTGCCCAAAAAGTGACATATTGACTTTTTATTTTCTCTCAGCTTCATGGCAAAATGTGTAGAATAGCAGGAAACTAGCTCAAGGATTCTTTAAAGTCGGTATAATCGTTGTTCAGGAGGGAAACTATTTACATAGCTGAAAAAAAATGGATTTTGTTCAATTATTTGAGTTTAAAATGTACATTCAGGGGTATTTTATAATAGAAAATATTTGTTTTGGGAATTTTCAAAATGCTTTCAATATTATTCATTTCGATGTCGGCTCTATGCTTTGAAATGCCCTTGTCCGGAGAAAAGGATCTCCATTTCAAACTCAAAAAAAAAAGCTAAAAAATAACAAAAAGCTGGCAGAAATTGATATGAATTGAAAAATTATCTTATGTTTCTTGCAATAGCCGTTTGTGACTTTAAATAATATTTATCTCAAAACTGCGAATGCTAAAATATGTTTCAGGATGTTTGGTAAACCTAAATCCTAAATGAATCAGGAATGAGCAGGGTCAGCTGTACCATAAGGACCCCTTGTTCATATCCTCATTACATGTAGTGCAACAAGACCCCTCGTGGTCTGGAAAGTTCTCTTCCTTTGATAGAGAAACAATATTGGAATCACTATGGTTGCAACCATAAACTGTCAACTCCACCTGCCTGATAAAATCTGAATTTAATTTGTCACAAGCCTCTTAAACAGCAGGTGTGAACTAACAGTGAAATGCTTAATTACAGGCCCTTCCCTACAATGACGAGGGAAAGAAAATACAGAAATAATAGAAAAGTAAAACACTTAATAACAGATACACAATTAGTAATGATAACTTGGCTATATATAAGGGGTACCAGAACCGAGTCAATGTGCATCGGTACGAGGTAATTGAGGTAGATACACTACACGACCAAAATTATGTGGATACCTGCTTGTCGAACATCTCATTCCAAAATCATGGGCATTAATATGGAGTTGACCCCCCCCACCTTTGCTGCTATAACAGCCTCCACTCTTCTGGGAAGGCTTTACACTAGATGTTGGAACATTGCTTTCGGGGACTAGCTTCCATTCAGCCACAAGAGCATTAGTGAGGTCGGGCACTAATGTTGGGCGATTAGGCCTGGCTCGCAGTCGGCATTACACATTTATCCCAAAGGTGTTTGATGGGGTTGAGGTCAGAGCTCTGGCCAGTCAAGTTCTTCCACACCGATCTCAACAAACAATTTCTGTATGGACTTCGCTTTGTGCACTGGGGCATTGTCATGCTGAAACAGGAAAGTGCACCTTCCCCAAACTGTTGCCACAAATTTGGAAGCACAGAGTCATCTAGAATGTCATTGTATGCTGTAGCGTTAAGATTTTCCTTCGCTGGAACTAAGGGGCCTAGACCAAACCATGAAAAATAGCCCCAGACCATTATTCCTCCTCCACCAAACTTTACAGTTGGCACTACGCATTGGGGCAGGTAGCGTTCTCATGTCATCTGCCAAACCCAGATTGCCCGTCGGACTGCCAGATGGTGAAGTGTGATTCATCACTCCAGAGAATGCGTTTCCACTGCTCCAGTTTGGAACTAGGTAGTGAGTGTTGCAACTGAGGACAGGCAATCTTTACACGCTATGCACTTTAGCACTTGGTGGTCCTGTTCTGTGAGCGTGTGTGGCCTACCACTTCGCGGCTGAGCCGTTGTTACTCCTAGACGTTTCCACTGCACAATAACAGCACTTACAGTTTACCGGGGCAGCTCTAGCAGGGCAGAAAAGGTGGCATCCTGTGAAGGTGCCACGTTGAAATTCACTGAGCTCTTCAGTAAGGCCATTCTACTGCCAATGTTTGTCTATGGAGACTGCATGGCTGTGTGCTCAATTTTATACAACTGTCAGCAACGGGTGTGGCTGAAATAGCTGAATCCACTCATTTGAAGGGGTGTCCACATACTTTTCTATATATAGTGTATGTGTAACGGATGTGAAATGGCTATCTAGTTAGCGGTGGTGCGCGCTAATAGCCTTTCAATCGTGACGTCACTTGCTCTGAGACCTTGAAGTAGTGGTTTCCCCTTGCTCTGCAAGGGCTGCGGCTTTTGTGGAGCGATGGGTAACGATGCTTCGTGGGTGACTGTTGTTGATGTGTGCAGAGGGTCCCTGGTTCGCGCCCGGGTCGGGGAGAGGGGACGGACGTAAAGTTAAACTGTTACATATGTATGTATATGATGGTGTGTATAAACAGTTTGGACAGTATATTAAAATAAAAGGTGTTTACAGCAGTAGTTATATAGGATGAGCCTTGACTAGAATACAGTATATAGATATAAATTGTGTAACAGTATGTAAACATTTAAGTGACCAGTGTTAAAGACTATGTACATAGGGCAGCAGTCTTTAAGGTGCAGGGTAGAGTCCTGGGTGGTAGCCGGCTAGTGGTGACCATTTAACAGTCTGATGGCCTGGAGATAGGAGCTGTTTTTCAGTCTCTCATCCTCTGGAGAGCTCTGCGGTGCAATTGCCGTACCAGGCAGTGATACAGCCTGACAGGATGCTCTCAATAGCGCATTTGTAGAAGTTTGTGAGGGTCATTACATTTTCACCCTTGACCTCTCTGTCACAGATCAGCTTCATCACCAGAGAGCAGGTTGAGTTGACCTTCCACATTCAAGCAGTTGACTCTACCACAATTATGCAAAACATGCATTAAATGTTTTATCTACTGAATGGGGTTGTTTCAACATTTCCCCTAAAGCAAAGTACGTTGCAGCTAGATGTTGCAATACCACTAAGTTGCCAACAGATGGGGGTGTTTCAATCAAAACTTAATTGATATGAAAGTGAATTTCGAAATACAGTATTTGAGGAGGTAATTATTGGGGGAGCTTTTGGGGACTTAGTGGACACAAAGGCACAATATAGAAAAATAAAAGCAAGAGTTTCTTTGCTGCAATTGATATAGTGCAATGTGATGTCTTATTAGCTAGCCTGTCTAAACTTTGAGGAAGCAAGAAAGTCCACAATGTGCCCAACAGCAAAATAAGCTCCATAATATTAGTATGATGAGCAGTTCCTAAAGCCTTCCCGCTCTCTTTAATTTCAGTCCAGACAAAACATAGAGAGGTACTGTAGCAAAAGATCAGATTTTTTTCTCTCCTACATGTTGAGTGATTATATAGTAGCTGTTTAGACTGCTTTATTAACTTTTATCCACAAACCATTTTATGAACCAAACAATATAATATGTATCCCCTCAGGTGTGTACTATGCTATATTCTGTGGTCTGCAGGCTGCAGGGCCAGGGGTCAGAGTAGAGCAGATTAGAGTGGGGAAAAGGAGAGGACCACTTGATTTTTTCCAGAGAGGGGTGACAGTGCCACAATAGCCAGGGGGAATATCTAAAGGAGTAAATATGTCAGATAATAACTGCTGCTGCATAAAGAGCCCGGGAGCATCGGCGGTAAACGCAGGGTTAAGGGTCGTCACGGTGATAACAGGGGGAGGGGGAGGGGTCTATTGTGTTCTGTGCGGCTGAGTGGAGGAGGGGATGAATGGGGATTAACCTTGCCCCAGTGGCTCTATACCCCCCCCCCCCCCACCCCTCACAAACCCCGAGACCTGGGGACATTCCCATCTGGGAACCCTCCTTTATCTGCCTCTTGGGAGTCAAAGGAGAGTCCTTTCTCCTCTTCTACACCAGCCAGCCGCTCCACATACCACATACACACTCCTAATGCACAGGCATTACGTTAAAATGTTATGTTCTCATTTACGGTAGATGCACGTTGCACACATACACACACACACACACACAGACACACAGACACACACACAGACACACACACAGACACACACAGAGAGAGAGAGAGAGACATACACACACACAGAGACACACACACACACACAGAGAGAGAGAGAGACACACACACACACAGAGGCACACACACATACAGTACACAAACACACACACACACACACACACACACACACACACACACACACACACACACACACACACACACACACACACACACACACACACACACACACACACACACACACACACACACACACACACACACACACACACATACACAGAGAGAGAGAGAGAGAAACACACATACAGTATACACACGCACACTGGAAATGTCAATATGAGAGGGGTGTGGAGAGGACTGTGCAGACACGCTTTAGTTCTTAACACATTTAAATCTGCTCCCACTTCACCTTAATGAAGGGGGGTTGGAGTCACCCCCTCTACGTAGCCCAGAAAACACACACTCTCTGTCTCACACACACGCTCAGTCACTGGTTGACAGGATTGACTTCCACATTGTCTAGGGAGGTTGTGAGGGAGGTTGTGAGGGAGGTTGTGAGGGAGGTTGTGAGGGAGGTTGTGAGGGACACTTGACAGGCTGAAGTAGAGGTTAATGGGGGAGATTGGTGGTCAGAATGAAACAGATTTCATGATGAAGCACTCTGTCTTTGTTGTATAAATGCCTGATTTGGCTCTTTCTCTGTCTCCCCGTTGACCTCCAGGCTATTAGCTCCAGGCTATTAGCTAGAATGCTTCACCACCGGAGGCCTCAGGGGATAAGACTGCAGATAGACGTTACTTACATCTAGACTGTCTGATATTGGTACATCAAAATACCTCAGGTTTCACTCAGCTACTAAGCTTTGCTGTCTGGTTTTTGCAGACGGTTCATGCTTTCAGACACGCATCAATACATAGGACTGCTATCAGAATATCCAATATCAAAGCAGCCTCTTCCAGCCATGCTGATTTCAGCTTCCATTCTGTTTGGCTGCACAATGGAACCAGGACGGTGGATCAAAGATAAAGAAGGAAGACTCAATGCAGCAACTGTACTTTCAATATACTTCTGCAGAGTGTGGTGTTGGAATGGATCCGCTGGGTCTTCCTCATTGACTTCTATAAGAACCGTTGGAGCCCAGTGGCTGTACACTCTCAGGGAACATACCATTAGTTCTCGCTAAACTTTGTAGCTTCACTTTGCCTCCACCAGAGGGCAACATCCATATACCGCCACTCTGTCCACACACACACAGTACGAGGCTTGTGTTGAGGGAGCTGTGTGTTGGAATGTGCCCTCTTTCTCTCAACATATAAAGCCACTAACTATGACTTCCCTCTTCTTTGCGATGTAGTTTCCACTGTGAGGTTGACTATTTACTTTCTTTTACCAGAGTGGTTTAGTTTGTCGTTAGGAAGCTAAGTAGTGTTTGTTTGACCATAGTCTCAATATTAATTCAGCTTTGGTTGACTTGTTTTTAGATGCATCAAATTTGTAACTCACTTTCCTTGGTATGTAGAGTTGAGTACAGAGGCCATTTTAGGAAGATTTTGTCTTTCTGAGATTGCAGTTGGTCTGAATGAACCTCAAAGTGTGTCGTCAGAATTCAGAAACTACCAGAGAGTAACACATTGACTGTTATGGTATGTCTCTATAAGCGGGTGTGTGAAGAAGGAAGAGTGTGTTTTTGAAGTGAGTCTGCATGCGTGTGTGTGTGTACAGCACAGCTGTGTTAGGTTCTGATGTGAAGCAGGCTGCTGCTTGCTGTGAAAATATTATTGCAAGTGTTTATTATTGCTTCAGTGTGAAACAGTTGGAGTGTTGTGTGTGCCATGCGAGCTGACGGGTGTGTGTGTGTGTGTGTGTGTGAGTGTGTGTGTATGAACTGTGAGTGTGTGTCTGTGTGTGAGTGTGTTGGGGGGGGTCATCTCCCCCTCCCTCTGTCTCTCCCGCTTTGCCTCTTCTGTTCCCACAGGCCTACCCTTAGCCCCCTGCCCGGGCCCCAGTGCAGGCTGGGTAATGGCGAGGCCTATTGGAGTTGATTAGTTCCGGCTGGATCCCAGATAGAGTTCTGACAGGCAGGAGAAACGAGCTCCCAGCGTGACCCCCCTCCCCGTCTGAGGCACAATGGGGCCGCCAGGAGAAGGACTTTTTAAACAACTGCAGCTTCGCTCAACTCTAACAATGCCCCCCTCCCCCAACCCCAACACCCAATACTGGGCCATTATCACAGCACACACCCACACCATGCTATTAACACACATACCACTTCATAAAACACACAGACTATAGTGTTACTAGTGCAGATACCAACACACAGGGATCACGCTACAACTTTAACACAACATGTTGCTGAAACTGAATACTCTCTACAAAATAGAAACCTGAAGAAACTCTCAGTAACCGAGAGTTATACCATTACTTAGCCAATCAATACAACACTGCTATGATAGCACATCAATACAACACTACTATGATAGCACATCAATACAACACTACTATGATATCACATCAATACAACACTACTATGATATCACATCAATACAACACTACTATGATAGCACATCAATACAACACTACTATGATATCACATCAATACAACACTACTATGATATCACATCAATACAACACTACTATGATAGCACATCAATACAACACTACTATGATAGCACATCAATACAACACTACTATGATATCACATCAATACAACACTACTATGATATCACATCAATACAACACTACTATGATAGCACATCAATACAACACTACTATGATATCACATCAATACAACACTACTATGATAGCACATCAATACAACACTACTATGATATCACATCAATACAACACTACTATGATAGCACATCAATACAACACTACTATGATATCACATCAATACAACACTACTATGATATCACATCAATACAACACTACTATGATAGCACATCAATACAACACTACTATGATATCACATCAATACAACACTACTGTGATATCACATCAATACAACACTACTATGATATCACATCAATACAACACTACTATGATATCACATCAATACAACACTACTATGATATCACATCAATACAACACTACTATGATATCACATCAATACAACACTACTATGATAGCACATCAATACAACACTACTATGATATCACATCAATACAACACTACTATGATATCACATCAATACAACACTACTATGATATCACATCAATACAACACTACTATGATATCACATCAATACAACACTACTATGATAGCACATCAATACAACACTACTATGATATCACATCAATACAACACTACTATGATATCACATCAATACAACACTACTATGATAGCACATCAATACAACACTACTATGATATCACATCAATACAACACTACTATGATATCACATCAATACAACACTACTATGATATCACATCAATACAACACTACTATGATAGCACATCAATACAACACTACTATGATATCACATCAATACAACACTACTATGATATCACATCAATACAACACTACTATGATAGCACATCAATACAACACTACTATGA